>NC_043715.1:1395302-1449236 GCF_006229205.1 Suricata suricatta
GGGGGGGGCGGTTCTGGGGGTGAACATGCTGCTGCCCGTCAGCCGTGGCCGTGGACGGGGCAGTGCGTGTCCCCAGCCCCCCCCCCCGGGGGCAGCACGCACCGACGGCCCCGGAGACGCCCCGGGGAACACGTCTGTGGGGACACGCGCTGGCCCGCCCGGGCGGAGGGGCCTCCGCTGCGTTTTCCCGGTTGCAGAAACGCGCACTCGCAGTTCTTGCTGCGCCTGAGAGCCGGGGCCCCGGCGCGGCGGGAAGGACCCTGTGCGGGAAGGGCCTCTGAGGCCTCGCTGCGTGGACGCCGCTCCAAGTCTGTTTGGTTTTCCCTCCTTCCGCTTTGCTTGTCACTTCTCAACAGTCTCTGGCTGACACGAGCCATCGTTTCAAACCTGATTTGGCAGAACGTGTGCGTTAACTTTTCTCTTCACAGGGAGACCGGACGGGCCCCCACACCTGCCCGCCCGCAATCCCGCCTGCTGAGCCGCGGGCCGGGTTCATCCTGGTCCTCACATGTGTGACCACTGAACGCACATGAAGCCGGACTCGGTTTTCTCCAGGCTCCCGTCTTTATGTGTCACTGAGGGTGTTGGATTTTGTGCCCCAACCCCGTTTCCCCACCAGCGTTGTGGGCTTTGTCACGGGACCCTACACAGCGCAGTAATTGTCAGGACACACCCATCGCGTCAGCAGAACCGTCTGCGGTACGTGTGGTGTGAGTTTTCCAGAGAGCAGCCCCGGTGCTCCCCTCCACCATCCCCTCCATCCTCCCTGGAGACCCTGTGGAGGGCAGGGGGGCGCGGGTCCGGCCCCCTCTTCCAGAGTGCAGTATGAAAACTCGGGATAAAGGCAGTATGAAAACTCAGCTGTATTTCTCTGTATACGCACAAGGGATTGGAAATTGAGAAAAAAATTTAAATGTCATGTACAGTTGAATCATAAAGTGCTTAGGGATAAGTCCAACAGAATAGGTGCTTGACCCAGTGATGACAACTGCAGGCCCTGCGGACAGGACCGGAGGACACATAAGTGAAGGAAGAAGCAAACTCCAGAGGGGATGGGGCATTTGGCACAGTGAGACGGACTCTTCCCAGAGTGCTCACCGGATCTGAGGACAGTGGTCGGTTTTTGCAGAGACTGAAAGCCCAATTCTCACGTTCACAGGGCAGCCCAAAAGATCTGTCATAGCCAGAATGATCTTGAGAAAGAAGAACCGATTTGGAAGACACACAGCGAAAGCCACCATAACTAGGGCGGTGTGGCGTTAGTGTACAGACGGACACACAGACGGATGGAGGAAGCCAGGAACAGACCCACAGGCAAATAGCCAACAAATCCCCAAACCGGTGCCACAACCGCGCTGGGGGTGAATAACAGCCTTTTCAACAAACGTACAGACCCAGAGGCACGGCCACATAAAAACATACGCGAACGCCAACTCCTGCTTCAGACCAAACACAAAGATTACCCTGCAGTGGCTCATAGATCCAAATGGAAATGCTTGATTTATGAAACTTCTGGAAGAAAGCACTAGAAAAATTGGTCATGACCTTGGGATGGATAGACAGTTCTTAGAGAGGACACAGCAGAGCATGAGCTATAAAAATTTGACAAACTGCACATCATAAACTCTATTCTTCAAAACACATGATTAACAAAATGAAGAAGCCAGAGAATAGGAGAAAATACTCGCAAAACATATTTCATAAAAGACTATGTCCAGACCATATTTACAAGCTCTCAAAACTCAACAAGCACAAATGCCCCAATAAAAAGAGAGTAAAAAGATCTAAGTAGACCCTTTCTCGAAGTTGCAGATGGGCACACAGATGTTCCAGAACGTACTATGACACCGACACACAATTGTTAGAACAACTACAAGAAAACGTTAGAACCGACGACACCGAGTGTGGCAAGCGTGCCGGCCCGCAGCACCGGCACCGGGGCGGGTGAGTGGGCACCTCCCAAAGCCTGCACTGAGGGGTTGCCCCTCGTCTCAGCCCCGACACCTGCCATCCCCGAAGGTCAGCGGGCAGCACGCAGGGGGAGCCACCTCGCAGAACAGTCCGGCAGCTGCTCCTCAAGCCCATCTCGTGGGCATCTGAGGCCCAGCAGCCCCTCCAGGGGCCGGCCCGGGAGAGATGAAAGCACACGTCCGCACACACAGACTGGTTCCCAACAGCCCCAGGCTGGAGGCGGCCCCCGCGCCCGCGCCGGGGGAGTGTGCACACAGACTTGTGCATGTGCACACCCAGCGTGACGCCGACCGCACGGAGGACACCTGACAATCCCACGTGAGGAATCTCACACGTATCTCGCGGGGGGAAGTATACAACAAGTGCATACTGTAGGACTCCGCTTACGTGAGACCCCAGACCAGACGCGCCTGATCCCCACGAGAGGAAGCAGACAAGGTAGGGCGACCGTCTGGGGGACGCACATGATTTGCCCCAATACTGGTGTGGGTTATGTGTAAACTTGCCCAGGCTCATCAACACGCAAAATTCAAATGATTAAAAGTATTTAACGGGAGAAAAGTAAAAATAAGAATATTAGAATTTAAGAAGACGCAGGCATGGGGTGACTGGGTGGCTCAGTCAGTTAAGCGGCTGACTTTGGCTCAGGTTATGATCTTGCAGTTTGTGGGTTCGGACCCCGTGTCGGGCTCTGTGCTGACAGCTTAGAGCCTGGAGCTGCTTCCGATTCTGTGTCTCCCTCTCTCTGCCCCTCCCCCTCTTGTGCTCTGACTCAATCAAAAACAAACCAACTAAATAAATCAATAAATAAAATAAAAGGACACAGGCACATCCTGAAGGGCTCCCACTGGCTGACAACGGCATCCTTCCAGCGTCAAAAACACAGTGACTGCAAGAGAGCCAAGCGCGCAGGTGCACGGCCAAACCCCGTGCTCACAACTGTGCTAAAAGTGTGCGTGGCTTTCTGGAGGTTGCGGCTCAGCCAGATAAACGCCCTGTGTCCCTTCCCCACTCTACTCACCATTTCCTGGACCCAAGCAGGACCCTGTATGAACTATAAGGAACCGAAGCTGAGACTCACAGAGGGGACGAGACCCCACAGGCTCCGCCGGGCAGTCCCCACCTTGGGTTCGGGGCCCTCGAGGCTGATGGAGAGATGACAGCCCTGCCAGCCGCTCGGTCCGGGCTGGGCGTGGCCCCCAAGAGCGTGGTGGGCACAAGCAGGTGCGATCAGTGCCGGTGTGAAGACAGAGCGGGGTGAACCTCACACCTGACACGTGTGGACGGACCTTTACGTGAGTGGCCCGTGAACGGAGAAGGAAGAGGTGAATTTTGACAAAGCAAAGCCTGAATCGTAAGGCGTAATCTTGACCCAAACAGGGACCTGGTGTTGCTATTTGCAGTTAGGTCAGAGCCACGTGACGTGGTCTTGCAACCGCTTTGCCGATTAGGGATCGAGAAGGCAGCAGACAAAACGATGTACTGTTCTCAGGTCACCAGGACCAAACAGACACGCTAACGTCTTGTGGGATTTCACCTTCTGCTCTTTCGCGGGCCCAGGGCGAGCCTGCAGATGCGAGCTGGCCCCATGGTCTCCGGCCGGACGTTAAGAGCCGTGTGGCCAAAGGCGAATCCTTTCAAAGACATGTCATTTCCGTGCGGACCACGCCATTCTGAACAGTGGGCGCGTTAGCCCATCCCCTGGCCACGATCAATAGTTCGGAAAATTTTCAGCCAGTGAAATGACTGTGCATCAGCTCAGTACTATTTTCTGTCTGACTTTGGACAAATCTCCTAAACTATTTGAGCCTTTTCCCCCCTGAATAACAGGGTTAATTAACCTCTTGGAGGGTTTTCTTGAACATCGGGCTCAGAGAGGCAGGCACAGGGCAGAGCCCGTGGAGGGAGGGAGAAGGGATGAGGCTTCCCCAGAGCCTCAAATCGCAACTCCTGCGGCCAGGTCCAAGAACAACCACTGAGGCCCAGCCTGGGCGAGGCCCTCCGGCCTGGCATCCCCGCGCCCATGGCGAGGCCCCCTCCTCCAGAGCCAGACCAGGCTCCGCACGCCGGCATCCCTGCCTTCCAACTGCCGTTTGTTCGAGAAATTTCCAGCAGCACTCTATGCCTTGTGCCCGCCGGGAGCCGGCTCGCTGAGGGAGCACGGGAGCCGGGGCCGCGGTGACTCATGGCTTTCGGGGCAGGAACCGGAGAGCTGCGAGCCCAGCTGGGCGCTGGCGGACAGAGGGTGGCGCCGGGGCTCAGGCAGGACCTTGTTCCCGGCCGGCGGCGGCAGCCAAGGGACACCGGCCTCCAGCCTGCTGCCGGCCGGGAGTCTTCAGGTCTGACAGCTCCCCGCAGCCACCGCTGGTGCTGGGGGAGCCGCCTGGCCGCCTTTCCAGCGCTCAGCTGACAACCCCTCCCTGGAGGGCCGGTGATGTCACCACGTGACATGAAAACAAAGCTCCCAGGCACGGATTCAGGTCCCATCTGCCGTTTCCACAACGGGCACGAAGCAGAGGGGTCCCCGACCTCCTTCATGACCCGGAGAGCGCCGGCGCCCGCACGGGCCTCCCTCCCCTGGGCCTGTCCGTGCTCTCCAGAAACAGGGGGGCTGGAGGGGACGGGGCAGGCTTCCCCACCTGCCGCGGGCCACGTCCCCCCACGTGCACGCTGCCCAGACCTCACGCGGGCAGGGCTCCATCCTGCCACCAGGGTGTCCCCCCCCACCGGCCCAGATGCTTCACCCCCCCCACTTCTTTCCAGAAGAGCGCGCCCCGCCAGAGGGCTCAGCCCAGAACTCGTGCACGCCTGGCTCGGAAGCCTCCGGCGGACGCCCGCCCGAGAGCTGTGCAGGGGGGCCGCGCACGGGCCCCCGGCCCCAGCCTCCTCGCCCCTCCCGGACTCACGCTCAAGCTCACATTTTCCTGACAAAGACCAGGGTCATTTTCAAGCCGCCCCCGCCCTCCCCAGGGTGGGTGAGGGGAGCAGCAGGGGAGCCCTGAGACCCCGGCCACGGGCGGTCTGGCATCTGCCTGAACGGAGGGGCGGGTGGTGTGAATGGCCGCCTGGCAGGACACGGTTTTCGGTGCCTGTGTCTCCTTCTCTTTGACCCCACGTCCGTGGGAACCGCGTCCGAAATATGGGCCCCTGCACCCGAAAGCCGGCGTCCGCCTCGGACTCGTGAGGAGCCCGGGTGGGGCTAACAGGTCCGTTCTCAGCGCTGGGGCGGAGGTGGCGCCCAGGAAGTGCCCCGACGCTCAGCGGGAGGGGTCTGGTCAGACGCTCGCCGGGGAGACAGCGTCCTCGGCCGGGTGGAGCCTGTGGGCCTCAGGTCAGGTCCCAGCCGAGCAGCAGGCCGGGTCCCCGGTCCCCACGCCTCACACAGCCCCGGAGGACTGAGGAAACGTCGTTACCCGTCGGCGCACTTACAGGTGTCAGGAAAGCTTGCGGGACACGTTGACGTGGGCAGGAGGAAGCTGACGACGGGGCGGCCTTGCACTCTGCCCTCGCCGACTGGGGGCTGCTTTACCCGCACGGTGGGGAGCCCGGTCTGCACGGTCGGGAGGCGGTATCCGTGCAGGTGACTCCTGCCCCAGAAACGCAGAGGAGCAGCTGTGCCCCGGAGGCCGGCCCCGCGTCCGCCCGCTGGCCCTGCCACGGGCCGACGGCGTGCGCGGCTCAGGTCGCCTCCGAGACGCCTCATCCGTCCTCCAGGTACAGAGTCTCCGACGTGCGCGCGTTTTGTAGTGGTCTGAGTCAGAATCCTTTAAAAAGGACCCTCTGGCTCAGTCGGCTAAGCGTCCGACTGGTTCGGGTCTTGTGGTCCGTGAGTTCCAGCCCCGCATCAGGCTCCGCGCCGACAGCTCAGAGCCTGCAGCTGCGTCAGATTCTGCGTCTCTGTCTCTCTTTCCCTCTCTCTTTCCTCTGCTCACGCTCTGTCTCTCTCTCTCAAAAGCAAGTAAACATTAAAAAAATCTTTTTAAAGGACCCTTTTCCATCAGGGCTGCGGTGCGGGCACAGCAGGGACCTGCGCCCGGGCAGAGGGCAGGCGGCGCCCAGCCTCTCCGCGCCCGGGCCGCGGGCCTCACGTCTTGTCCACTCACCCGCCACACGTGAGAGGAGGGTCACGGGGAAAATCGGCCAAACTTGGGTCCTATGCCCATTAGCAGCCCCCCAACAGGCGCCCCCGCGCTGAGTGCAGGGACCCCATGTCAGTCTCCAGCCAAAGGTCTCTGCTCCTCAGGGCCGTGCTGGGAACTGTCCCCGAGAAAGATCTAAGGCTCCCCGATGCCACCAAGCATTCTAGAAGAAACCTGCCAGCTTTGAAAGGTCTAGGGCAGCCTTCCAATACAGGGGTCCTGGGGCGCAACCTGCCAGCCATGGGAGACACCCCACAGCTGTGTCTGTGGGAGCGACGGAGAGAAGGCAGGGAGGGAGGGAGGAGGGAAGGAGGGACAGAGGAAAGGAAGGAAGGAGGGGAGGGGGAGGAGGGGAGGGAGGGACGGAGGAAAGGAGGAGGAAGAGAGAGACAGGCCCCACGTCTTCTTCTCAAGGCCTTGGGGGAGCAGTTTCCTCCCTGGACGGCTGCGGGCCTGGAGCTACAATACCCCTGCGCCCTCGCCAGGGTCCCAGGCGCTCTCCCGGGTGGTGAGCCGGGCACCAAGGGCTCCGCACGAGGAGTCGCTGACCTCAGGTGGAAAAGGCAGCCCTCCGTCCCTGTCTCCACGGCCCTGTGCTAACACGGAGCGCCTCCCGCAGGTGCGAGTGACGGTCCCCAAGAGCAGCCGAATCAGCAGCGCCGGGGCCTGGCGCCCGCGGGACCTCACAGATGCGACGGCCCCGCCAGGCCGCGGGCGATGCCTCTCCACCTCCTCCGAGCCTGTGCGGCGCCCGGGCCTGGCCTCCGGGAGACCCGCCACTGCCCTGGCTCCGCGCATGCCCAGCGTGCGTCCTCTCCTTGTGCCGTGACGGTTAGGGACCTCCGCTCAGGGACCTCCACTCCAGCGGGAGCGTCCAGAACCACACAGGGCGTGCATGGGGCCGCACGGAGCCTCACGGGGGTCCATGAATGGAAATCCGCTGGACGCAGCACCTGGGTGCAGAGTGCCCTCAGCTGCCCTTCTGGAAGGTGGCCGGTGGCACGCGCAGGGCAGTCCCCTGTCCCCATACAGACCCAGCGGCAGGGGGCAGGCTGACTTGGGGAGAGCAGCCGGAACGTGGGCCGCCTGCTCTCCATCCTCACATCCCAGTCATGAGGCTCGGGAGAGCACTGACGGCGACAGGGTGCTGTTCCACAGGCTCCCTGCTCCTCACGGAGGAGAGAGGGCTCTGAGCCCGCGGTAACCGGGCGCACCTCCAGTCAGCCTGTCAGAGCCTGCTGGGTCCACGATTAAGGCCCAGAGAGGTTAAGGAGCTCCCTGGAGCCCACACAGTAGGGAGTGTCAAAATCAGGCCTCTGGCCGGGCTCCGGGTCCCACGTGGACCACCCCTCTCCATTAAGGGGCCTTTTCCTGGGCCAGACTCGTCACTTCTCCAGGTCCTGCTGCCCCGGGGCCAGATGTGGGCAGAAAGCCGGGCTCAGGCCAACACCCCCTCGGGGAGGAAACGGAGCTGCCTCCCTGGAGAATCTGTGGCTAAGCCACAACCGGCAGGGACACAGCCCCACCCTCACAGTGTGACCCTCCCAAGGCTCAAGAGACACCTTTGAGAGCTGGTGACCCAGCCTGTGCCCTCTGAGGAGGGGGGGTGCGGCAGCCGGCAGCAGCCGAGGCAGCGGGGAGCCCCGCGGCGTCCAGAGGGAGTGCCAGGCCTCAGAACCCCGCTCTGCCACCCGCTAGCTGGGGGACCTGGCGCAAGTGACCTCCTGGTGCTTCACTTCCCCTTCCGTGTCCGGCCCAGGACAGTTCAGTAAATACCCACTGAGTGGACACTGCGTGTGCACCACGGATGGGAGCACACACCAGCGTCCCTGCTCAGGCCGTGGCCTTCAGAACACGCCCCCCATGGTCATTACCGGCAACTTCCGAGGTGACTCATCCGTCACCCACTCGGGACAGTGAGTTCCCAAGGAAGTCTGGCAGGTCAAGACCCTCTCGGGCAAGGCCCTCCTCTGCCCATCACCAACACGACAGAAGAATTTGCGGCGCTTTTTCCTTGGTTTCCCCTCCTTTAAAAACATTTAGTTTTAAAATGAAGATAAATTCACCGGAAGTTGAAAACAGGCCTGTGTGCCACGTCCCTGCGCCCGCCTCACTGTGTCCAGTCCTGCACGACCTTGACCGCAACAACGCAGCAGCAGCGAGGCGGGAGCGTGGTCGGGTCCCCGGAGTGCGCCCCCGTCCCACCAGCGCCGCGGCGCGCCTGCGCATGCGCGTGGTCAGCCCTCCGCCTACGGCGCTCCGGGTCCGAGCCGTCTCTCCCACGCTGACAAAGGGCACCGAGTCGCTCCCGGCTTCGCTGAGAGGAGTATGGAGGCCACGAACCCGTGTCCGCTCTGCGCAAAGACAGGCCCCGTGTCTGTGGGCTGGGCGCCCCGGGCATGTAACCGCTGGGGGGGCAGGGGGTGTTCAGTTTCGGCGAATGTTCTGTCCTGCCCTGTAGCCTTTTTTTTTTTTTGTACGTTTTTTAAATTTATTTTTGAGAGACAGCACAAGCAGGGGAGGGTCAGAGAGAGGGAGACACAGAATCCGAAGCAGCTACAGGCTCTGAGCTGTCAGCACAGAGCCCGACGTGGGGCCCGAACCCACAAACCATGAGATCATGACCTGAGCCGAAGCCGGACGTTCAACCGACTGAGCCCCCCAGGCGCCCGCCCCCTCCGCTCTGCAGCCTCCTAACAGACTCTGTCAATAAACTGAAGGTTTTCATCCTGACCAAGTCGGATGTCCGGGCTTCCGCACGTTTCTGAGGGTCTGGAGCGGCCACGCTTTACAGGTCAAGTTGAAGATCACTGTGCCTGGCCTTCCATCCCGAACATTTTCTGTGACTCTTGTTTCCTAACGTTTCATAGCTTTCATTTCACATTTAACCCGTGACCGTTTTCTGTTGAGTTTTGAACACGGCGTGAGGCTAGCGGGAAGGTCACTTTCTGCCCCGGAACATCGAGCTGCTGCAAAGCCCCCTCCCTCTCCCTCCACGGACCGGCTCTGCGCCCAGGAGTCAGCTGGGCATGTCTGTGTGGGTCGGTGTCGGGGCCCTGTGTGCTGTCCTACTGTGCGTGTGCCTGTCCCTCCTCCACACACACACGGGAGCCTCACGCGGCCCGCCCACCTGCCCTCTTGTCCACACAGCCCTAAATGCGAGGGAGCCACACGTGTCTCTAACCGAGCCCAGGCCACTGCAGCCACGCCGGGTTAAAGGGAGAAGGGGAAGGCCTGCGGGGTGGCTGGGCGTGCGGCCACCTGTGGTGTAGACCCCAGCTGCTCTTGGGCAGTAGCTGCCTCACCTGCCAGGACTCACACACTTCACCCATTATGCTTGCGCCCCTGAAAGTTTTGATAACATTTTTCCTGCTCATAAAAATAACGTATACGTATCGTAAATAAACTGGAAACTGCAGTGAGGTGCTGAAATGGCCTAAGCAGCCAGAAATAAACACGGGGGCTGGGTCAGCCATGCTTCCTCCCCCTTCCCTGTTCTGCTGGAGTGTGGATGAGCCTGGAGGGCTCCCTGGAGGCAGCAGCCTGCCTCCGAAGGTAAGGGGTGCAGCCAAACCACGCCAGGAGGTCTCAGGTAAAACAGTGATCTGTCACTCACTGACCCGTGACCTTGCACCTTGGCTTTCTCATCTGTAGAATGGGCGCAGGTGCCGCGAGGCTCCAGCAGCGCGGAGCGGAGACACTGTCGGCGGCGCAGCACTTTCGTGCCAGGCCAGAGGCCAGCTGGTGGGAGCTTTTCTGTCCAGTAGATTTGATCTCAAGTTGTGAGGGTCGTGTCAATGGACTGAGATCCTCCTCAGAAACACACACGGCCCCAGAGACACAAATCCCTCCACCAGAGCAGGACGCGGGCTCTTGGTTACACGTTCGTGCGCACAGATTCAGATCGCTAACACACCGACAGCCTGAAGCCCAGAAGCCCTTTCCAGCGGCGCCTCCTCCCGTCCAGCCTGGCTCCCCCGGAGGGGCCATGTCCTGCCCAGGAGCCTCGAGGAACAGCCCTCCCATCCCCCCCACATTGTTTTCCCTACGTTACCAGCTGGGGACATTCGGTGACAGCCCAGCCCACCCAGGAACCAGGGGGGGTCTCCAAGCGCGGCCACACGGCTCCACCCTCGGCCTCCTCTGCCTGCGACCCGCCAGGGCAGCTGAGTGGGGGCTGGGCCCGCCAGGCCGTCAGGGGAGGGCATTTCCTTTGTGCCACCCGGATAATCACGGGCCAGCAGGGCCCCCCATCACGATGCTCCGGCACGGAGCCTGGGTCCCAACCCAGCAGCCGGAAACGCCCCACAGACTCCGTGGTGGGCTTTCCACCCGAGAGCTCCTGCGCCCTTAGCTCCCCGCCCTCACCACACACCTGCGCCCGGCGGGCACCAGAGCAGCGATACAGGCACACGTGAACAGAAGGGACTCGTAACCACAGCGCTGGACCGCGGAACGTGCCAGGGGAGAGGCCACTTGCAGGCCACAATGCCCTGCTTTACAAAGAAAACACGGCCCTAAAACCTGCGCCAGGTCACAGGTGCACTGTTACGGTGAGGAACCGGGCTTCCGACCCAGGTTCCTGGCGCCGAGTCCCCTGCCCTCGGCCCGGGGCAGCCGCGAGCCCTGGGCCGTGCCAGGCGGTGGCCTCGGGGACTGGCTCTGATGGAAACAGCGGCCTGGCCCGGGGGCCTGGGAAGCTCAGGCCTTCACGCCGGGGCCCCCGCGAGCTATCGGCGAGGCGGGCGGCAGGACCAGGTGTCCTCTGGCAGGGTCCCCGTGGTCCTCAGACCCACCCTGGGGCCTCGCACAGGGCAGCGTGAGACCAGCGCTCTCCCCCTCGGCCGCACCGGCCAGGCCGCCAGGGGCTGGTGTCTCTGGCCCCACCTGGGCCCCTCCGCAGAACGAAGAACACAGCGGCAGGGGGGCCGGCCTCAGCGCCTGCCTCGCTCAAAATCCACCGGCTTCAAATCCTTCCCTCCCCGGACGGAGAAACTGCTTTAAAATGAGTAGATTTCACAGGCCGCGCTGGGCACAGCCGGCCCAGGCTGAGCGACGTGCGACTCTCGATCTCGAGCCCCGTCCTGGGCGCAGAGATGACGTAAGTAAACATCCCGTAAAGGCCACACTCTAGTTCTCGACTGGGAGCCGCAGCCCACGCACGAACGCGCTCGCGATGCTGGAGCTGAAGTGAAGGCTGACGGCGCGAAGGGAACCCAGCGCCCGAGGGCGAGAGGCGGGTGCAGGGCTGCACAAAGCCGGCGGGTCCCTCCCCGCTGTCACACGAGGCCTCTCACTGGTGACGCAGCCCGTGGGTCTTAAATGCAGACCCCGTGAGTCACCTGCACCGGAACCGCGCGGTGGCGGCCCAGCCCACCCTGGAACCAGAGGGGGGTCTCAAGCGTGGCCACACGGCTCCAGCCTCGGCCTCCGTGCTGGCGTGGCCTCCTCTGTCTGTGCCAAGGCTCCTCCCACCTCCCTCCCGTAGGGACCCTGTGACCACGCCCCCACCTGCCTGGATAATCCTGAGAACATCTCCGTCTTCAGATCCTGAACTAGTCACACTCGCAAAGTCCTTTTGCCTGGTGACGTCAGAGGGCCGTGGCCTCTGGGACAAGGACGCCGTCGGGGGCCATTTGCAGCTTACCAGTCACCGTGTCTGAAAATAGGAAAGCCACCAACCCGCCCTCACAGGCGTGGGGGGCAGAGGCCCTGGGACGCGTGCCTGCATGGGCTGCCGGGTCCCGAGCCGGCGCCCTCTCTCCTGGCGGGCGGTGCCGCTCGGGCGAAGTGCCATCTCTGGGACCGGCGGGGCCTCGGCCAGCCTGCGCGCTGCACAGCGGAGGGGGAAGCCCCCGCGGGGGCCGGCGCCTGCAGCACGTCCCGGAAGAGGGGCTCCGGTCGCCCTGATACGGAGACTCCAGCAACACCCCCTCTGCGCTGCATCTGCTGTCTGGGTGGGCTGCCGAGGGGAAACACGCCCTTCCAAAGGAGAAGAATTAGGTGGGAGGTTGCAAACAAAGAAGATAAGTAAGGTGAGGCTGAGGGAACGTTCTGGAACTCTGGCAACGAGAATCCACATACCTACGCCCTTGAGAAAGTACACGGGGCTCTTCCCTGCTGGGCAGGCAGTCTCCCCTGGGGGAGCTGGCGGCCCTGGCCTCCGTGTCTGCCGGAGGGCCTTCCTGAGGGACCCCCATTGGCCAAGGGGCGTGGTGCGCGAGGGGTGGGGGGCAGGGCGGTCGCTGGCGCCCTTCCACACCGTCTCCCTCTGCCGGACTCACCGGCCAAGAAGAAAACGCTTGGTGCAGCCCCAGGACCGCCAGATGCAGCCAGACAGCCGCGTCTGCGTTTTTAGTCCTCCATTACTCAGCGGTGACTTCCGCACGGACGGCCTGCACCCAACCCCGCCTGCCTGAGACGTGGCCTGGCCAGCGAGGCCGGGCTGGGGATGCGTCCTCCGTGCAGGCGCGCGGGCGTGTGCACACACACGCACACACGCACGTCAGCTGGGCTGGGGCCGAGGAATCCATCACAAGACGGACGTCAGGCCTGGGCGCCTCATCCGTCCTAAGTGACGCTTTCACCAGTCCCGCTCACCTCCGGCGCTATTTTGAAACCGTCCCCCCAGGATCCCCTGAAACGCTGCACGTTACACAGGCCTCTTACCCTTATCGATGGTCGAGTTCGTGTGAACGTGCAGGTGGTCGGACTGTTGGCGGGGACAGCCGGGCTGGGCTGTGGCCCGCACACCTGGCTAAGGCGGCCCTGCAGCCGTCTGCACCTGTGCAGGGAGGGTGTGAGCGGCGCACAGGCGTCTGGTCCCCGCGCGGAGGGCCGCGGGTCTTCCGGAGGCTCCGAGGCCCCGCAGGAGGGGCCGCGATCTGGAGAGGCGCACAGGCTACGAGGGGGCGGGCCCGGAGGACATAGGCAGACACACAGCACGGTCGCCGCGGCCACACGGGAGGCCCAGCCCAGGCAGCGTGGGGGAGGGGATGCCACGCGGGGTCACGGGCTGTCGCCCTGACGAAGAGGTTCGAGCGCTGACGGCGGGCGGGGGTGGGGGCGTGGGGGGCTGCACAGCTCTGCGGGGACTTTCCGGCTGGCCGCCCTCCCTTTTGGGGGTCACAGCCACAAGGCGCAAGCCGCAGGACGAAACCAGTGGGTGGATGTGGAAACAGACCCGGCAGCTCGCCGGCTGCCTCGCCAGCCCCTCGCGTCTGTCTACTCAGCCTCCACCGCCAAGCTCCATCTCTGGAAGTTCTCTCCCCGCAGGGTCCGTTCTGGGAAGATGGCCGCGACCCCCGACAGGGACTCCTGGCCACCAGCAGGGACAGACCCAAGAGGAAGCCCGTGTTCCCAGCATCCGCACAGGGGTGGGGAACCCGGCCAAGGCCACCTCCTTCTGCGTCCCCTTACAGCGCGAGACGCGGAGGCACAAGGAATCGCCAACACAGGGCACCGACCTGGCATCACCTGACTTCTAGACAAAGCGTGATGACAGGTGGGGAGACCCGGACCTCCTGAAACCACTCTGGCGCCACATCCACTCCCTTCCCATCCGTCACCGGGTCCCTCCGGGGACTCGATCCACAATCTGGGCCGCTGCCCTTCCAGCCACAGAGACCGAGCCCAGAACAATCCACGGCAAACCCCGCACTCGCTCTGGGCGAGTCTGCGTGTGGGGGAGGGACCTTCTTGGGGAGATTCAGGAAGTTTTTTGTGCGGAAATCATGACTGTCACCCCTGTTCACTGCCTGGCTTTCTAATGGGAAATGCGGGTCCGGGAGCACGGGGAGAGGCCCGAGCCCAGTGGAGACCAGAGCTCACAAGCACGGGCCAGCAGCCTGTTGTCACCGGCACAGGCTTCGGACGGACTGCGTAGCCGCAAGCCTGTCGGGGGCCCCGGTCCTGCCTCCTGGCTCAGTCAGAGAAGCCGCAGCGAGACGCACATTTAGCAGAAAGCGCAGCATGGCACATCTGATGCGGGTGCCTGGGGAGGGCAGGCCATCACCGCGGACGATGCAGCTTCCAACGGGCACCCTTAACGAGGGGGCACCCCGGGGCGCAGCGGGTCTCTGCTCCCAGCAAAGGGACCTGCCCTGAGCTCACATCTGGTCCAGACTTGGAATTTTCAAAAGGACCCAGACCTCTCTGCTCTGCCTTACAGACGTCCCCAGACGGCTTTCGCTCCCGTGATTCGGTTGCAAGTCCGAACGCGTCAACAACAGGAATAAAGACACACAGGGCCTGGGCAGCGTCGAACCCAAACTCCCAAGGAAAAGCCCCAGGTTTCGGGCACCCTGTCAGCCGGCCAGAGGGGGCGCCAGGAGCCGGCACTTACCCTGGAGGTGGCGTGTCTGCCGCGCGTCCTGGCTGCCGTTCACGTGTCCTCGGGGACGGCGCCGGCCCAGGTGCCTGCGCAGCCTCAGCCGCGGGGCGGCGGACCAGCCTCTCCTCGCCGCCTGCGCTCAGCTGGGGAGCCTCAAGCCCGGCAGCTGATTCCCGCTCCCTCACGCTCTTAACCCTGCTTTTGCCAGGTTAGGAGGGAGCCGGAGCGCCTCACTCTTCACGTTCAGGGACACAGACCAGCCCCTGGCCTCCACGGGGCTCCCCTCTTGCGGGAGCTCGTGGGGAAGATGCCGGAAGACGCTCCTTTGTGAGGCTGCTGGTGTTCTGAACCCTCCGACTGCTTCCTCAGCAGCGCGGCGGGAGCACCTGCTGGAGGGGATTCAGGGGGCGTCCTCCCTGGGGGTCGCCAGCCGGCGACCCACAGAGCTGGTTACTGGGTGTCAATCTTAGTTCGGCCGAACGGCCCCCCCTGAGCGGGTGTAACTCCCCGGAGGAGCGCCCCGCCGCGCCGACGCTCAGGGCTGACCTAACCAATCACGCTCTTAGAGCGCTTGCTGGTAGCTAATTACAGTGTAAGATCCCCGGGCAGCGGCTAGATGACTCCCACCTGTTGACCTTGCCCTTGCAGGTGCAGGGCTTTAACAGAATCTTAAGAAACAGGTTTACTGAGTGACATCGCTAGGGTTACCAGACTGGAAGTGGACACAGGAAAGGGGCCTAAGTGGGCATGACCTCCCTTCCAATGGACCACGTCCAGGGGCAGAAGACAGGGTGCCCCTCCCACATCAGAGGGAGAGGGGGCGCGTGAACACGGGCTCACCAAGGGCTCGGATGGGACTGCTTCTCTCTGCCCCTTTCCTCGCCCCACAGCAAGTCCAATGGGTGGAAGGCACTGCCAGCCCAGGGGCAAGGGCACGAGACGGGAGTGTCCTGTGGACTGAAGAGTGGGGGGCTCCCCTGTGGCTCCAGAGACCAGAAGTCTCAGCCGCCCTTGGACACAGGCTGCACGGCCCCGGCGCCAACCCCCAGCTGTTCTGCGAAAACGCTCTCTCCTCTCGCCTCCACGGGCGGAGGCTGCGGGACTCCCGCGCCCGCCCGCTGCCCTCGGCCTTTAGTCGGGTGTCAGAGGTCTGCACGGACACGCGCGTGCGCGCACACACACACACACACACACACACACACACAGTAGGGAGCAGTGACGCCCAGCGCAAGGGCTGTGAGTGCCCACAGCACCCAGATCTTCGTTTCTAAATACCACCTTCCACTAAAAGTGACCAGGGCTCCTTGCAGAGATGGAAGATTCCAGTCTGGCAGGGACACACCAGGCAGCCAGGACGCCGTCCAGGAGCCCAGGGGCCCAGGGGCTGTCACCGTGCTCGGGAGCAGCTTGACGGAGCTCACTGAGCCTGACAGATGGCACTCCGTTAAAAAGAAATGTAAGTCATTAGTTCAAGCTCAGATAAATGAATAGACAAATATGTGGGAGTTTGAGGAAGCATGAGATGTTCACAGTTTTAAAATACTTCTGTAGAAAATACGTCTTATAATAAGGAAGAAGACAATACTTGCAGCGGAGGCCCTGGCAAACATTGTACTAAACGGTTCATGGTCCCGCGGCCAGTAATGGACCTGATTGAAATCTTGCCCCCCCCCCCCCCCCCCCCGAGGTGCTGCTGTTCATGCCGCACAGGAAGCTCGGCTCCAGGAGACGACAGGGACCCGACAGGGACCCGACAACACAGCGAGCGCCCCGGCCGAGAGGAGACGTGCACGACTGAAGGACGTGGAGGGGACGTGACAGCCTGAGACCGGACGCAGGTGGACAGAGGGACCCTCTGCTCTCTGGCCCGACCGGGACGGGGCTCGGACGGACTATTAGGGTGCTGCTTCCCATTGGACAACACGCTGAGCCTTGTGGGACTAGGTCCGAGACTGCAGGAGCCGGGCCCACACCCCACGGCGCAGGGCAGCACAGATCGCCGGCAGCGGCCCCCGAGGCCTCACTGCCGCCTGGCGGGCCGCGCGCTCTGCGGGCACTGCCTTGTCTTTGTGGGACCTGCTGCGCCGACCGCCTCCTCCGTCTCCCGGCCTAGAGTTACCGCTGGGTGTGGGGCTGACCCGTCCACCTCCTCAGCTCTGCCAGTCTGTCCCAGGCCTCTCCTGATCTGAGCTGAGCCCCCCACCTTCCACACATGCTCTGCTGCCCAGGGCCTGGGCCCAGAGGAGGGCCCAGTCTGCAGGACTGCCAGGCCGTCCCGGGGGTGGCCAGGGAGGAAGTCCCCAGGGCATGGGCCTGAGCAAGGGCCCAAGGGACAGGGGCGCCCCCTGCACCCTGAGCATCCTCAGGAGTCCATCCGGTGCCCACTTGTCCAATGGACCCTGCATGCGGACGGCAGGGTGAGACGCCCCTTCTCCCTCCTGCCCTTACAGCGCCCCGCTGCTGCCCTGAGTCCAGACAAGGGAAGGCAGGGGCCCATGGGGACAAGAAGCCAGCCATGCTCTGAGGGACACCTGGCATCGCTTGGGAAGTGAGGGCCTTTGGTGTTTCCTTTCCCTCCTTCTTCCCCCCTCCCCCCCATCCCCAGCCCCCCGGCCCTCCTCCCCCCACGCACCCGCAGGTCCTGGGTCCCACCTCTACCCGCCAATACCGCTCCCTTCCCCCGCTATAACCTAAAACGTATTCAGATGTTGGCCATCGTCCCATGGGGGTCAGGATACTCCCTGGCTGAGCGCCACGGGGTCCTCCTATGACCCACCTTTGTCCCCTGTTGGCCTGCGAGGTCCTGGCCCCCGCGGCTGAGTGGGAGGAGACAGGGCTGAGGCAGGGCTGGGAGCACTCCGGCCGTCCCGGGGCTCCGGGGGCCTGGTCTGGCTGCACAGTAAGGCAGGAGAGTAAAGCAAACTTCACTAAGGACACAGAGGTCCATCTGTGGGTCTGTGACAAGCTCCAACACACAGCAAACGCAGGCTTTCCTTGTCATCAGCGGCCCCGGGCCTGAAGCCAGCTACACTCGAAGCGCTGAGATCATTCTTGAACATCCACCAGCCGCAGACGCGGCAAGGGCTGGAGGGAGCCAGCGAGGAAGACGGAGCAGCTGAGCTGTCATAAGCCGTTCTGGCTCAGGGGACTCCTGGAGCTGCCCCAGGCCTGCTGGCCAGTGGGAGGGACGCCTCTTCCCGGGGCGGATGGAGAGACCTGGGATCCACAGAGAGGCCTGGCCGAGGACCAGGGGCCCCTGCACCGTCACACGAGAAGGCCCGTGTAGGGAATGGGGCCAGTGGCCCGGGGCGAGACCCGAGGCTCACTCCCTCCTGAGAGCACGGCTGGGCAGGACGCGGCCACACAGAGCCACCTGAGGGACGTGCAGCCGGATCCGGCCTGTGGGCAGGCCCCTGGGTCATTTCCCAAGACAGGCAGGGCCAGAGGGTCCCAGGGCCAGTGCACAGGCAGTGAGCCGAAAACCTGGCCCACTGCCCACATTCCAGTCCCTCGGCCACCGGCTCCCAGAAGTCTGGGAGCTGGTGACGAGGTGAAGGGCAGATCCAGGTTTTTTGGGACCGACCTCTTCCCAACACCAACATCCCTGATCCCAGAGGGGGCACAGCGGTGGACGCTGAGTTCTTGCGCTGAGGGCCCTCCTCTCCGGTCACCCCCCACCCCCGCCGAGCTCCTGAGTCCAAGTACGCGTGCAGGACGCCATCCGCTGTTGGTGGAAACCCTTGCCCAAGTGAAGGAGTTCCCTTTTATTTCTAGAACGCTGACCATCTCTTTAACACGTTGATGACGTTCGAGAGCTGCTTCCGCTTCTGCTGAGACGCTCTCCTCTTCCTCCTGGAGTCTGCGTGCTGAGTCACGCTGGGCGACGGCCTGGGGTCAACCCAGGCTGCGTTCTTGGGCCCGGCACCCCTCGGGGCCCCCCACCCCCGCAAGGGGTCCTCGGGGTCTCCCCGTGCGCCGCGGGGCAGCAAGACCACAGCGCAGCGGGTCAGCCGCCCCACCTCTGTTCCCGCCTCGGCTGGACCCCTGGCCGGACCCCCCCCACCGCCAGAACCCCGGCCGAGGCCCGCCCGCCCGCGAGCCCCCCACACACTTTCCACACGTGCTACTGCCCCCGCTCCCCACGCCCGCTGTCCCCCGCCTCCCCGCCCCCCCCCCCCCCGCAGGACTCTTCCTAACACAGCTCCCTCCCTCCCCCGGTAGTTTGGATGCTATACACACTTTCTAGGCTTTTCCTGGGTAAGCAACTGCAGCCATGGACCTCGATCCAAACTTCCTGCTCTCCCACATTCCTTCTGAGCCCTGCCTTCATGGTGGGCTCGTTCTGGTTTTCCTTCCAAACCCCGCAGGCGTGATCTTCTTGGTGTGACTTCTGAGACCGCTCTCGGATTTGCCCTTTCCCTGCACTGCGGGGTCCTCCGTCCGGGAGCACTCTCCCTTTGCCGAACAGATGGTCTTTGAAACTCTTCTAGCGTGGGTGGCAAACTGCTGTCTTCTGTATTGAAGAAGGACCAGGAAAAGCACCCACGGGTGGTCGTCCTCACACGGCGACGGACTCGGATTGAGGACCACGGCGAGGCCACGCTCCCCGCCGCCACCGCCACCTCCTCCCCGGGGCCTCTAACCCCAGCGCCGGCCGCCTGTCCGCCGCGCTGGCTCCCCTGCCCCCCGCCGGCCTCCCTCCGGCCGTTCCTGCCTTGGTGCCTGCGCGGCTCAGGCTGCTGGACTGCAGGGGTGCGAGGCCCGAAACCAGCTCCCGCCTTGCACACGTCGCCTTGCACACGCCGGAGTCACAGCTGTCCATCCTGGGAGTCTGCTCGATCTTAGCGACTCCGAGGTGTCTCGTGGTGGCTTGGGTTAGACCAGTGAGATCGAGCACTTTCCCAGAGGCTTAGTGGCCATTTGTGGACTTCCTCAGCGTCCGATCGTGTGCTCCCGTGACAAAAATTCACTACTCATTAAATAATTTGGCAGCAGAGAGTGACTGGCACTCCTAACCCTCGTTTCTAGAAACCATCCCAATGGCTTCCCTCCTCCACCCGTGTGGTCCATTTAGACATGTTCACCTTCAGGTGACAGGGAACCTCACCACCTTACGGGTCCTGGGTTCGTGTCCTTTCTCAGCTAAAAAGATGGAAAACACCTCCCCACTCTGCTTTCCGCCCCTTCCCTACCAGCACCTCTGGGTGACGCAGAGTCCCCTGCTGCCAGGCGTTTCCATGACGCGAGGTACTTCCACTTCCAGTGGAGGGAACCTCTGGAGCTCCAGGGTCACGAAGAGTCTCCCGCCCTCACCTCCCGGAAGCTTCCTGCTGTTCCTCGTACCTGCTGCCCCACCACCAGTCTCTGTTGTGATTCGGGGTCCGCGACTGCCCCTGTGGGGACCCGCTGGCCCGGACACCGCCCGAGGATGCCAGCGCCCTCCCTCTGGGCTGCGGCGTGCCTCTGGCGGCTCTGCGCCCAGGGGCCCCATCCCACACTCACAAGGGCACGCCGCCCTCCGAAGCTGTCCCATCTGGAAGGCTGTCTGAGTTCCTGGCCCTCTGCATCTGCAAACACCTGCTGGAACACGCCTGTCCGTCTGCACAAAAGCCCTGTTGGGACTCCAGCTGGAATCACAGCTGAATCCGCCATCTGGGGACGGACACCCTGAGGCTTCCAAGCACAGACATGCCAACGCCCCCAGTTCTGAGGTCTTTAATAGCATTTTACAGTTTTCTGTTTTTGTTACTTCCCATATAATTTAAGTGTCTGAAACACCTAAAAAAGTGATCATGGGACACGTGGGTGGCTCAGCCGGTTAAGCGTCGTCTCTTGATTTCGGCTCAGGTCATGATCTCACGGTTGGGCTCAGGCCCACCACTTGGGATTCTACCTCTCCCCCTTCAGCTCTTCCAAAATAAATAAACTTTAAAATAAGAAATATAAATAAATAAGGTGGTCATTATTGATTGTTCCCAGTGATTAGAATCAATTCTTGCACGTGGAGCATGTGGCCAGCAACCTTGCTAACTTTGCTCACTGCTTTTAGTAGTTGGCCTGTGAATTTGTATTTCTTTTGATTTTCTTCACATAATACTTTCATCTCTGCAAACGATGACAGTTTTATTTCTGAATTTTCAAGCCTTCCAGCTCTCCATCTCCCTCCCTGGTTAGTTTCGCCGTGCAGGGCCCAGGACAGTGCCAGCCCGGGGGCAGAGCCTGGGTAGCTCACAATTAAGCAAGATGTCTGACACAGATTTCTCCTTTGATTAGATTAATAAAGTTCCTTTCTATTCCTGGTTTGCTAAAAGCACTCATCATTCTTTATCTTGAATAGGCATTTAATTATACAAATGATTTTTCTGCCTTTATCCAGATCATCCGTTGTCTCTTCCTTCATGTGTACACTACGTCGTTTTGTTAAAATATGCAGATCTGCATTCCTGACCCCCCCAGCTGGCCACGCTATCCCCCACCCGGCATCACCACGTCCGGCGCGTCCACACTCCGTAGGACTGGCGGGACTCTCAAGAGGAACACTGCTCTATAACCATCTTTCTCTTCCTCCTCCTCCCGTCCCTCTGTCCTTGTCAGGTCCGGGGGTCAAGGTTATGCTGCCTCACAACACGAGATGGGACAGGAGCCTCTTTTGTTCTGGGAAGAGACTGCTGCTCTTTCTTTAATGTCCGGAAACACTGACAGTGAGGTCATCTGCGCCTGGACTTGTCCTTGTGACATTCAAGTGCAGGTGGGAG
This sequence comes from Suricata suricatta, assembly GCF_006229205.1. Lineage (NCBI taxonomy): Eukaryota > Metazoa > Chordata > Mammalia > Carnivora > Herpestidae > Suricata > Suricata suricatta. The sequence continues at coordinate 1,416,500 of NC_043715.1, forward strand.
GTCACGAAGGCGGAGCTGCTGTGAGTGGGGTCAGCACGGGGGCTTCCAGCGCCACCCCTCCCGGAAACACGAGGCTGAGCCACCACCCACGCAGGAGAACATGTCAGGGAGAGGGGAGGAGCCTGGGCGAGCGCCGGGGCGCCCAGGTGGAGCAGACCTAAGACGACACCGTTTCGCATCACCCCCAGCACCGGGACCGCCGTGCTCCCCGGGCCCGGGGCATCCACGAGGTGCCCGATTGCCCCGCAGACCCCGGTGCTGGCCCACGTGAACTCAGGGTCAGAGCTGACCCTGCAGACCCCGGCACCAGGCTGGCCGCCCCAGGACCCGAGCGGCAAGCCCACTGCAACCCGCCAGATGGCTCACGCCGGGTCCTGGCCAGGCTGCCTGCTGGAGCCCCTCCGCACAGATTGGGACGGGCGCCCGCCTCCAGACGTCCAGACGCCAACACCGGCGGCTCGATCACAATAACCAAGGAGACGGGACACCTCAGAGGAAGCCAACCAATGACCCCAAAGAGCGGGAGATCACGAAATGTCTGAGAAGAATTCAGAATAATCCTTTAGTTTAAATGTTTATTTATTTTCGAAAGGGAGAGAGAGCATGAGCTCAGAAGAGCAGAGAGAGAGGGAGATACAGAATCCAAACCCACTCCAGGCTCCGGGCTGTCAGCACAGAGCCCGATGCGGGGCTCGAACTCACAAACCGTGAGATCACGACCTGAGCCAAAGTCGGACGCTTAACCTACTGAGCCACCCAGGCGCCCCCAGAATAATCCTTTTAAAGAAATTTAAAAAACGACAAGAAAACAGGCGAATGAAATTAGGAGACAATGTATGAACAATTCAGAAAAGAAACAGAAAACATTTTTTTAAAAACCAGAAACCCAGGGGTGCCTGGGAGGCTCAGTCAGTTAAGGGTGTGACTTCAGCTCAGGTCATGATCTCCTGGTTTGTGAGTTCAAGCCCCACATCAGGCTCTGTGCTGACAGCTCAGAGTCTGGAACCTGCTTCAGATTCTGTGTCTCCCTCCCTCTCTGCCCCTCCCCCAGTCCTGCTTGGTCTCGCTCTATCAAAAATAAAAAGATTTAAAAATAATAATAATAAAAACCCAGAAATCCTGAGGTTGAAGAATGCCGTGACGGAAAGACTCAGCAGAGACGGGACGCAGGCGGATCCCGCAGAAGAGGTGGCAGTGAGCCAGGAGGCGTGTCCCGTGAAGCATCCAGCAAGGGGAACACACGGGAAGGGTATGAGGACGCAGGAAGAAACCCAACGGGAGCCACAGGGGAACGTCCAGAGACACAGCGTGCACACTGCTGGAGTCCCGGGGGAAGGGGGAAGGGAGCTCCGTTCAAGAAATGAATACAAGTCCACAAAGCTCAAGCCCCCCACCCCCCGCCTCCAGATTTCAACCCCGAGCCCCTTCTCCAGGATTCGTGGTACTACGCCTCTCTAAAATCACAGGGAAAAGAGAGTTTCTTAAAAGCAGCAAGACAGAACAACTGCTTGCACACAGGGGCCCCCACGGGCTCTCCGCAGCAATGAAGGACGCCGGAAGCCAGCGGGCTGACGCACGCGAAACGCTGAGAGAACAGAGCCGCCAACCAGAGCACCCAGCAGAGGGGCCGCGGAAACGAGGGACACCAAGCTGTTCCGGGGAAGACACGCGGCGACAGGCATCGCCACAAGCCTGTCTGATGGGAAGTGCTGAGACGCAGGGACCCTGATCAGTGACCCGAAAACACACGGACGTACAGAAGAGCGGAGGCAGCGGAGGGCGCGGCCAGGCCGGGAGCACTCGGTGCGCGTAGGCTGATGTGTCGTCACTAACACGAGCATGAAAGTTAAAGGACACAAGTACTAAAAATAACTAGCTACAATAATTTGTCAACAAATACACGATACAAAAACATGTAAATTGTGACATCAAAAATGTAAAAGGGTAGTTTTTTTTTTTCATGTGGTTGAGGTTGTAATCACCTTCAAAAAGACTACTTTTTTCATTTAAAAAAATGTTTTTTAACATTTTTATTCCGTTTTGAGAGACAGCGTGAGCAGGGGAGGGGCAGAGAGAGAGGGAGGCACAGAATGCAAACCAGCCACCAGGCTCCGAGCTGTCAGCACAGAGCCCGAAGAGGGGCTCGAACCCACGAACCATGAGATCATGACCTGAGCTGAAGTTACACGTTTTACCAACTGAGCCCCCCCAGGTACCCTAAGAAGACTATTATAGAATGTTAAGTTGGCCTCCTGGTAACAGCAAAGCACAACCCCAGAATAGATACACAAAGGACGAAGGACATGGTGTCAAAGCACAGCCCTGCAGAAAATCACCAGTCCACGAGGGAAGATGGCAAGAGAGAAAGAAAGGAAGAAGGAAGCTACAAGACAGGGGAAACTATGAACGGAATGGCACTAGTAATTCTTAGAATAATCACTGTAAGTATACATGGATTAAACTATCCAATCAAAAAGGCAGGACTCGATGAATGGATAAAGAAACCAGGACTCAAGTGCATGCTGTCTAGAAAGAGACTTGCTTCAGCTTTGAGGACACACACAGGCTCGAAGTGAAGGAACAGGAGAGATACTCCATGCCAGAGGAGAATGAAAGACAGCAGGGGCCCCCGCCCTTCTGTTAAAACACAACAAAACCTGAGGCCCCAAGCTGTAACGAGACAAAGACGGTAACTACACAATAAGAAAAGGGCTGATTCGTCCCCAGTACACGAAAAGGATATGGCAAGACACACACATGGACACACAGTGGGTGGTGCTGTGTTTTTGAAAAGATAAACAAAACTGACAAACCCTGAGCTCGACTAAGAAGAAAGGAGAGAGACGCAACATTGGAAATGAAAGAGGAAATGCAACGGTCCTGAGAGATTATCAGGAGCGATTCTTTGCCTACCAGCTAGACAACCTAGAAGAAATGGGTACATTCCTGGAAACAGACAACGCGCCACACTAAATCATGAAGAAAGAAAATGTGAACAGACCAGTAACGAGGACATCAAACAGTCATCAAAACCTTCCCAACGCAGAGCAGCCCGAGCCACGTGGCTACGCTGATGAACTCTTCCAAACACTTAAAGAAGAACTAATGCCAATCCTCCCCCAGTTCTTCCAGAAAACTTGCGAGGACACTCCCAGACTCACTCTACAAGGCCAGCACGACCCTGGTACCAAAGCCAGATGAAGACGCAAGAGAAGAAAACTGGAGGCGCGTCCCTGATGACTGCGGATGTGAAGATTCACAGCAGAACCAGCAGGCCACACGCCGCGGTCGAGTGGGACTCATGCCTGGGGCGGGGGGATGGTTCGGCGCGGACCAGTCAATAAGCACGACGTACCTCCTTAATAAAACAGAGAAGAGAAAGTGTCTCGTCACCTCAACAGATGCAGAGAAGGCACGTGGCAAATCAGTGTCCTTTCCTGATGAAAACTCTCTGGACAAATAAGGGACGGGAGGAACATGCTCCCACCTAACGAAGGCTGTGTCGGACACGCCCGCAGCTAATACCATTTCATAAGGCTGGAAGCTTCTCCTCCAAGACCAGGAACAAGACAAAGATGCCCACCCTTTTTCTTCCAGCTTTACTGAAAAGGTGGTTGATAAACGTCATTCTAGAAGCTTACCGCATACAGCACGACGGCTTGATTTACGTAGTGAAGAGTTACAACAGGCTCCGCTGACATCCATCTTCTCAGATAAATACAAAACGAAGGCGGGGGGTGGGGATTTCAGAACGCTCAGGATTTCCTCTCTTCCCTGTCCCGTGTATTGAAAGGCAGTGGGGACTCCGGTCATGCTGCTCACTACCTCCCGAGTGCTTACTTGCTCTGTAACCGGAAGTTTGTACCTTTCGACCGTCTTCCTCCAGGTCCCCCTCCCTTCCTGGCCGTTTGGTAACCACGAGTCTGATCTCTTTTTCTATCAGTTTGGTCTTTCGTTTATCTTAGATTCCACATACAAGTGATACCAGAGCATCTTTGTCTTTCTCTTATTTTACTGAGCAGAATTCCTTCAAGGTCCACCCATGCTGCTGCAAGTGGTAGGTTCCTTTTTCTCCCCAACAGGATAATTACTCTCCACCGTGTACATACCCATCTTCTTTATCATTCATCCATCCACGGACACTTAGCTGGTCCCCATGTCTTGACTGTAAATAACGCTACTAACATGGGGGTGCAGAGATCCTTTTGTGTTAGTGTTTCTGTTTCCCTTGGATGTATTCCCATGAGTGGAACTGCCGAATCACACGCTGGTTCTGGTTTTCTCATCGCTCTGGCCACGACTCGCACTGCTATGTTGAGTAAAAGCGGCAAGAACACTCAACGGAGAGAAGACCGTCTCTTCCGTAAGTGGTATTGGGGTGATTAGGTATTCACATGCGAAAGAATAAAAGCAGACCCACGGTTTACACCACTCACAAGAATTAACTTGAAACTGATTCAAGACTTAAATGTAAGACCTGAAACCATGAACGCCAAGAAGGAGACACAAGAATAAAGCTCCGTAAAAGTAGTCTCAGAAACGACTGTCTGGACAGGACGCCTGCAGCACAGGCGACACGATAAAAAGTAAACAGTGGGGCCACATCCAGCTAAAAAGCTTTCATACAGCAAAAGACATCATCAACCAAGCGAAAAGACAAGCTACAGAACGGGAAAAAAAGACCTGCGAAGCAGGTATCCGATGAAGGGTTAGGATCCAAAATACATAAAGAATTCATACAGCTCAATGGCAAAAATCAAACAACCCTATTAGAAAAGGAACAAAGGACCTGAATAGATATTCTTCCAAAGACCGAAAGGCCAGCAGGCACGTGGGGAGATGCTCGTGATCACGGGACAAGAGGGAAGTGCAAACCCAGACCACCCGGTCAGAGGGCCTTCTCAAAGGGTCAGAGACGGCGCTGGAGGGGGAGTGAAGGCCCCTGTGCTCCGCAAACCGGCGCAGCCCCTCAGGAAAGCAGTGTGGGAGTTCCTCAGGAAATTAGAAACAAAACTGTTGCAAGACCCAGGAGTCTAAGTTCTGGGAATCTATCTGAAGAAAATACACGTTTTTTTCTAAAACAATTCCCAACTTTCCATGTATTCTACAAGTTTGGATATGTCAACCTGTCATTTTAAATTGGTAATTAAAAACACCTTTCCGTTTCCATGTATTTGACCCACGCGTTACTTGAAACGTTATGCTACTTAGGCTGCAAACATTTGCACACAGTCTCCTTTTCTCTCATTAATTTTTACCTCGATCCCACGCGGTAAGAGCGTGCGGGCTTCCAGAATCCCAGTCTCCTGAGCTCTGTGGAGACCTTCTGTATGATCTGCTGGACGCGGCGCTCCGCCGCCGGGCCGAGACCTTCCTTCACGCTGTGCGGATATCCCGCACCTACCGGCTCCTCCACTGCGTTTCTTAAGTGTCTGTCAAGGATATTAAACCTGACACCTTAACATTGTACAGTCTCTTGATCCTTTTTCTCTAGGGCAATAAAAAGGGGCTTTAAAACAATTTAGCTCCTTCCTGCCTGTCCCACTTACAAGGCAATTTTTTTCCAGTATTTTATTGTGTTTGAAAATTTGAACGTGAGCCGGGTTCAGGCCCGGCACTTAGACATTATCTGTGCTTGTCATTCTATTTGTTCACCCCTCTTTCTTCATCTAAAACCTCTTCCTGGACCTCTGCTCCTGGTCTTGAAGAAAATTCCTCGCAATCTCCTTTATAGGACGGGTCATCTGTAGGTAACACCGTCATTTGGTTTATAAAAGGTTTTTAAAATATCATCCAACTCTTTAATAGCTGTGAGATAAAATTGATAGGCCAAAAATTTCACCCTTTTAAGTGTATATTTCAAGGACTTTCAGTGTATTTAGGGAGTTGGGCCAACATCGCCTTGAATTCCAAAACCTTCTGGTAGCCTCCCACAAAAGCCCGCCCCGCCCCCCGACGGTCGTGCCCTGTCTCTCCCGCCCCCACTGATGGCCACGCCCCATCTCCCCTAAACCGCCTGACGGTCACGCCCCGTCTCTCCCGCGCGGCCCCTGCACCCAGGAGTCTGCTGCCGCTCGCTGCGTCTACAGACTGGCCTATTCGGATCGGCTCACGGAAACGGGATCATCTGTGTTATAACCCGTCTCTGACCTTCACTCCTCTTTATGGCCAGCCAGTATTCGTTTTGTGTGTGGCGAGATCACATTGCTCACCCATTCATCCGCTGATAGACACGCGGCTGTCCCCACTTTTTGGCCGTTAGCAATAATGCCACAATGACCATCTGTGACCATGTTTACGTGAGGACATACGCTTTCAATTCTCTTGGGTGTATGTACACCGTACACCTATGTGGACATGCTGGGTCCGATGGCCACTGTCCCCAATGTTTCTGAAGAACATTCAGTTTTCATAAACACTCCATTTCTCTCTCTCGGTGCCGTGCTGGCTTCCAGCAGGCGTTGAGAGGTGGCTCGTGCTGCTGTGAGCCACCCACTCAGGGGCTGTCCCTGCTCTCCGGCTGCTTTGAGAGCGAGCTTCGGCCTTTAATGGCATGTGGGTGTCCAGGCCCGATCTTCCTTTTACTTCTCCTGGGGATCTGCTCCGTGTCTGCGATGCTGTGAATGTCATCTTCCTTCTATTCCCTCCTTCCGAGGCTCCCGACTCCTGAATGGGATCTTCCTCCAGCCTGTGGAGCCGGTCCTTTTTCTCATATCCATCTGCGGGAGGATGGCCTCTCCCAGTGACTGTCCTCAAGCCACGGTGCTGGTCCCTGGAGGGTGGGTGGAGGCATGGGACGCAGAGGTGCCATCCCACTCTGCTCCCCTGGCCTGCCTTCACCCCTTGGCATGCGCTGGGCTGAACTGCCTGGCACAGCACCCACAACGGGGTGGCATGGGAGACCGCGGTTGTTTGGGACGGCAACGTGCCGCACGGCGAAGTAGGTGAGCACAGTCTCCCGGTGGGACTCTCCCAGACCGCTGCCAGGTGCAGCTGCCAGAAGGGAGCGGACCCGGCAGGCCAGACCTGCTGGGGACATGTCATGCACACCACCTCTGGGACTTCTGTTTGGAACGATCTTTCTTCTTAAATAGGACAAGGCATGCTTCTTCGGACGGGAGCTTCCCTGTGGATCCGCAGAGCTGTGACTCCGTACAGCGGGGAAAGGCCTGCATCACTCACGGGCACAGCATGCTTGCGGGAGCCCTGCCGTGCGGAGACAGGCACCCGGTCCCGAGGGCGCCCGTGTTCGAGACGGCGCGTGGCAGGGGGCAGCGCGTGGCATCTGGGGAGCCATTCCCAGCCCCTATTACACGGGACCGGAAGAAATAGCCACAACCCTTCCTTTGAAAAGGACCCCACATCCAGGGCCAGCACGGCCGAAAGGGCCTATGGGGAGACTTCCCGGGCACCCACCAGGGATGAGGCCAGCCTCAGGGTGACCCATCTCTCAAGAGGAAAGGACACAAAGCTGCTGTGGTCATAAATACATTTTATTTCATTAGAAATGCATAATTAACAGTTCTGAGAGCATTTCCCCCTAGAAAAGTAGGTAAGCAATATTTCCATCAAAATCCTTAGTTGTCTTTTGCAAATACCTATGTTCCTTACACTGAACAGAGCACATGGCAAAAGGCTTCTGCTACTTCACTTTTTTTTTTCAGTTTTCTTTTTTGTTATAAACACCATAGCAAATTAAAAAAAGCTGTTTGAACAGAGAAAAATATCATAGTTCTTGATTTTCCGCATGTCCGGGACGCGATCCGCGCTGCGCTGCCCACTCTTCCCGAGACACCGACAGTGGGACAGAAGGGAAGGGTCTTCCGGCAGGGGCAGCGGCAGTCCCTGTCACCAGCTCTGTGGACTGGGGTGCCCTCCCCGTGGGTGAGGCTTCCTGATGCACTTGAGCTGAACACGTGCAGCCACCTCCGTGCAAAGCCGTGGGACCGGGGCGGGGCGCGTGGAGGGCAGGGTGGCCGCGGCCGGCCCGCCTACTGGATCTGGATGGCCCCGTGCTCCAGCTGCATCTCGGGCTGCAGGGGGGGCTGCAGGGTCTCCGCGGTCTGCAAGAGGAGAGAGAGGAGGGCTTTCTAGAAGGCGCCCACCAGCGCGAGTCTGGCCGCTCACGGGTCATGAGACACCGATGGCTTTTGCGCACAGAATACACACAGACAACAGGGCTAGAAAAGGCCCAGGGTCCTAGGTGCACCCCTGCTCTGGGGGAGGACTCTCCCAGGGGCCATGGCCACTCTTTCCAAGACTCTGTTTACCCAGGCCACCCACCGGCCCTCCCTGCACACGCTCTGTGGCCCAAAGAAGTTCTGTGCGTCACTGGGGACGTCTTCGGGGCCCTTAACCCACCCTGCTTACTGAGAATTTCGGTCACCGTTTTGCCTTCTTATAAAAACTATTTCAATGTTCCAAAAAAACACCTCAGGGGCAGTCACCTTTCTCTCCTTAACGAGAGAAGTTCTAATCCACGCTCTACATATATTTAAAGGATTTCAAACGTATATTCGGCTTTAAGATAAAGGGAAAAATACAACTTGGAACAAGCCACCAGTCATGCATCTCAACTATCCAGAACAAGCCCAAAACAGACTGACTGCGGTTTTTTCCAGGCTCTTCTAAGCTGTCAGCCAAAGGCAACGTCACAAAGATCGGACCCTCAGAGGTGGGCCTCTGGCTGTCCTGGCAGGAAACTCGGTTGCAGAGGTGAGGCGTGAGGGTGTGAAGAAAGGAAGAGGCAGAAAGCCGTGGACGGCGGAGGGCAGGAGCCCCGGGTGAGGGGCTGGGGCTGCAGCTTGTATTACTGACTAAGGCTGCAGGTTTGAAATCCAAACATCAAGTGACAATGCACACAGTGAGTCCTGAAAGCAAGGAGGGCCCCTGCAGCCGAAGGACTTGGCCTGGGTGTGAGCCTCACAGCCCGCGGGTCCAAGGGCACAGGCAGGGCAGCAGCAGCCAGAGCATGAACCCGTGAGGCGCGACCACACATCTCTGGGAAATTTCTGGGAGGGTGGCCTCAGGCGTGTTGGCGGCTGCAGGCAGAGGGAGCAGGGTGGGTGACGGGCCCGGCAGAGAGGCCCCTCTGGGACCGAGAGTCCCTCCCCATCCTTGAAAAACTGTAAGGGCAGCTTTGGAGTCAGGCACACAGAAGGCAGAGCACAGATGAGGTGGGGACCTGCCTGGGACTTGGGAACCCCCACTTTCTGAAGAGGACCCCTCCCTTCTCCTGTGTCCTCAAAATGGAGCACCAGACCCATGTGTCAGGCAGGAAATGTAGAGAAAGGGCTCCAAGCAGATGACTCAGAAAGTTACAGACGTTTGAGGGAACAGAAGGCAGCGGGCAGCCGTGGGCACCCACACAGGGCAGAACTCGGCCACCTGCCTGTGCAGGGGTCCCAGGCCAGGGCTCCCCGCAGGGCGCTCAGGCTGCTCCGAGGGGCCCGTGCCCGTCCCCTCGGGAGTGAGAAGGCTTTTACAGCCCCGGAGGCTCCTGGGGGCTTCTCATCTCTTCCGAGAACGAACCTGGGTGCGCGGCCCGGCTCTGACGGGCACACGGAGAGGAGATCCTGCAAGAGGGGAGCCCTTTCCTTCTGCAGATGGGGCCCTGCCTGTGGCGGGGCCCCGGGGACACACATGGGTGGGGTCCTCTACAGGGAAAGCTCCCAGTGGGTGCAAACCTCCTTCTATGACCCGTTTCTATACGTACCCATTAAGTGGGTCCCAAGACTAGCCAGGCAGGAATGGAGACAAAGTGCACAGACAGGAAGCCAAGGTGGCAAAGAGCTAAAATGCACACGGCCTTCCTCAACTGTGAAACGTGTCAAATGACCACGAACTCAGCTCAGTGAGACGCTCAGCACAGCATCCGAGTCTGGAGCACACACCGGGGGACCCTCCACGACTGCTGGGCAGCGGGGAAGAGAACCGCTTTCATGCCATGACCCCATTTGTGACCACAGAGGGCGTCACACGAGCCACCCAGCATGGGAAGAGGCAGGCCTGCAGGGGATCTTCCTTCCAAGACAAGTTAATGCTCAAACCACCGAAATGAGGGGCCAGAGAGAATTCCACCTCGTCCCCCCAATACTGTGGGCTCCTGATCACACCAAACCCTTCTCAGTTGATCTCCAGGGTGGAGTGAGCCTCTGTGGTCACCACTGCACCAAAGCCACAAGCGGGAGTGGTCTGGCGGGAGGGGGGACAGAGGGGACAGAGAGAAGGAGAGGCAACGCCCTCTCCAGGAAACACGTTTGCCAGCTGGAGCCTCGCTGTGAATCAGGAGATTAAGAACTGAAGTCCTCAAAGGACTGCCAAGTTCACCGCCAGCTGCCCGGTCGCGAGGTCACCCTGAGCACCCTCAGTGGCTCCCCTGAACCCCACTCGTCAGCAACCGCGTCACGAGGCTGCAAGGAAAACGGAGAACCTTCCTTCCTGCCGAGGGCAGAGGACACGCAGCACCAGCGCGGGCCTGAGCCGAGTGGGGAGGGGACTGGGCCCCGTGGAAATCTGGGGCCTCAGTTCTGAGCGTCAGAGGCCCACGGCATCAAGACACACGTTGCTCCTCAGTGCCGGGACGCAGAGGGACAGGCGCGGGCCCGGAGGACGGCAGGGTGTGCGAGAAGGCAGGCAGGACCCAGCCGGCCGTGCTCCGAGCAGACGGGAGCCCCTGCGCCACAGTGGATCTCGGCCTGGGCTCAGCCAGAAGGCCCGCGAGGATTGAGAACATGGGTACCCGCAGGCTGAGCTTTGTGCCACCGAGTCCCGCGGTCTAGGGACCCGTCCTAGCTTACTCTCACGAACAGGCGACCCATCAGATTGAAAGCATTCCGTCCCCTTCAGGGGGCCTCCAGCTGGCTCTTCGCCCTGGCATGGAGGGCCCAGGGCTGCCTTCCCAGACCCAGGAGATCTGAGAAGAGGCCATGGTGTTCACCCGGCCGAGGGCACTCACCGGGGGCCGGCTCCACAACCGATGTCAAATACCCAAGCAGCAGCCCCCTTATCTGACTGTTTCCTGTGCTTCAGGGTGGGCACGGAGACAACGGGGGGCTCCTGGGACGGGGGCGGGGGCGCCGGTGCTCGGCCAGTCAGACTGCGTGGGGCATGCACAAGCTGAGCAAGGGGAACCCAACGTCCATGTGGTTCCCAGCAAGGCCCTCGGCTGCCACGCTTTAAGGCGCCCAGGCAGGAAGCTGGAAACCAGGCCAGACGGGGCCCTCGGGACCGAGTGACGCCATCCTGCATTTCCGCTGCCGAGCAGAGGAGACACTGGGACAAGGGCCCACAGCCAGCCCCTGGGAAAGGGTCAATGCCGAGGGCTGGGGTGCCAAGGGCAGAGCCTGTTGTCTGCAGGAGTGCTGACCTCTGGGTAAACAGGGACCCTCTCGCTCTGCAGCTCCCAGGAGCTACCTCCGTGGGGTCCAAGGCCTCTGAGCTCACAGACGAGCATTTACCGGAGACACGGTATCTCCAGAGTTGGGTTTAATACCAGATGTGGGCCAGGACCCACCTCCCCACCTTCACAGCCTTAGACACGTACAAAAAACACAACCCCCCAGCAGTGTGTGGGTCCACACCGCGTGCCTCTCCGTGACTGCGCCTGGCTCACGGGAGGACGTCGGCAGGAGAAACGCCCCAGATGTCCAGAGCCGCAGAAGCCCCAGGACCTGTCCCCAGACAGGGTGTCCCCTTGCACACGGGACGGGACCCACCTGAGCCGCGGCGGTGTGGTCAGTCACTGGAGCCAGCTGGACGTACTGGACCTGGATGTCGCTGCCCTGGAGAGGTGAGCCGTCCACCCCCGTGGCAGCAGGGTCGGAAGAGGCCACGGCTATCAGCTGGGCCCCCTGCAGCACCTGGGGAGACAAAGCAGACCCCGTCAGCACGGACACCACTCTGCCACGACGGGAACCACGGGGGACAGCCCAGGGCCACACTGTGGGGTCTCATGAATCACACTGGAGCAACATCTGATCAGCAAGTGAACACGCATGTATGGCGTGTGCATGAGAGCATGTAGAATGTGCACGTCCTGACCAAGTGTGCAGCACGTGACCCCCTCGAACCCCCACGTACTGGGCACAGTGAGCTCAGGGAGGGGCCGAGGGTGCCTGAGAGGGGGCAAGGAGACAGTGGGGTATGGGACAGACGCAGGAGCACTGGAGACCTCGCAGAAACCACTGTGGAACGAAGACGGCGGCAGGCCCTCGACCCGCACTCTCCGGGTACCCCCAGAGTGCTCAAGCGCCGGGCACACGAAGAAGCCCTTGGCCAGCAGACGCCCGCAGTTACAAAGCAAAGCAGAAAGGAGCCGGAGGCAGGGCCCCCGAGGCTGCAGGCGGAGCGGACAGGAGTGCGGGGTGAGGAGCTGCCATCAGGAGGGAGTTCCGAGGCACTGATGGCTGGAAGGGAGCAGCCCCCAGGGACAGGAGACCCTGAGTCCCTGGGACACCCCACCGTGGACTGTGCCTAGAGGAGGGGGCAGATGAGGCCCCTGGCGACGGGCTCTGGGTGACCCCACCACTCATAAGCACCCCCATGCCCAGGCCCAATGCCCACTCAGCCCATCTGGTAAACAGCTGGGCAGGTGGGCTGGCACCTCACTGCCCTGCAGAGCAGACGGGGAGGTAGGAGTGAGGGCATCTGTGGCTCTGCACTCATGAGGGAGCCGCCGGGAACTGTGGGGATTTACAACCCCTTCGATTATGTGTCCACAGGACCTAGGACGCCTGTGACGGAATGGTCATGCTTGCCCACCAGCCCAGCTGCCTCCCGCGGCAGTGCTCAGGGCTGAGGAGGAGGGTGACGGCGCCGGGAGAGAGGAAGGGGCCGTGCCGCCGGGGAAAGGCGGGCTCGGATCCTGTCTGTGGTTTCCAAACGGCATGGCAGTAGTTTTTGATGAGCCCAAGTTCTATTTCCTTAACGACGTACCCATCACTAGAAACACAGGTGAGTCCAGCTCTCAGAATAAAAGGCGGCGGGAAGGTTTTAACCACATTCCCTCACATGCGTCTTCAGAAGCCGTTTGCAGACGGTTTCATGCCCTAACACCAGCCGGCTGTGCCAGAAAGACGCGTGCCCCCAGGGCGTCCCGGCCGTGGCAAAGGGACTTTGCAAACAGGATAAAGGTGAGGACGTCAAGACGGGGTGTCCTGTGGTATCAGGTGGGCCCCACGGCACATGACACACTAGCTGCGGAGGCCAGAGATGCAGTGTGAGGAGAGCCTACCGGCCGACCGCTGGCTTGGAGGATCAAGGACGGGCCATGAGCCGAGGAGGCGGCAGGCCTGGAGGCCGGGACAGACAGGAATGATCGTCCCCCGGAGCCTCCAGGAGGAGCCGGCCCCGTGACAGCCTGCCGCAGCCCCCGAGAGGCCCGTACCGGACCTGTGGCCTCCAGACTGTGCGAGAAGGGGCGTCTGGCGTGAGCCTGCCGGCGTGCGCACTGGTTGCCGCAGCGCAGGACACGCACACGACACGCCTGCCTCTCCTCAGCTGCCTCCTTCCAAGGAGCTGGCCTCTCGCTCCCAGGGGCTGACCCAACAGTGGCTCGCCTTCCATCATAAGCCTTCTGGACCAAGGAGTGCTCAAAGGAAAGGTTTGAAGAAACTGGAGAGAATCAAAGTCTCCGGTATCATTCACGTTTCCTCTTCCCCAGGACTCCCCTCCCTCAGGTGGCTCACGGTCCAAGCAGACCCGGTCCTGCTGGGTTCCGTACGCCCCACCCCCCAGGTGGCAGGGATGGCCCCGCGACCCCGGGGAGGGGGGCAGCCTCTCATCTAACTAGCAGAGTCACTGGGAACAGGTGTGTGGCTCAGGGGGGTGCTCGCACAGGGCCAGCAACCCGGCCTCAGGACAGCTGGGAAAAAGACCAGAACAGAGAAAAGGCGAAAAGTACTTGGTGGTAAAACCTCAAAGTGGCACAGACGTTCACGTGCCTTTCACGGGGGGAGAAGGTGGAAGGAGGGCCTGGGACGGAGGGACGGAGGGACGGAGGGACGGAGGGACGGAGGGACGGAGGACCGTGAGGCCGCCACGCCCAGCGCGGTTTTGCTGGATCCTGGACTGAACTTAAATATTTAATTTTTTTTAAATTTATTTTTGAGAGAGAAAGACAGTGCGAGCAGGGGCGGGTCAGAGAGGGAGGCACAGAATCCGAGCAGGCTCCAGGCTCCAAGCTGTCAGCACAGAGCCTGATGCGGGGCTCGAACCCACGAACTGTGAGATCATGACCTGAGCCAAAGTTGGACGCTTAACTGACTGAGCTACCCTGGCGCCCTGTGGACTGAACTTAAAAACCACACTCCGTTTTAAAACCCAGGAGCTACAGCGCTAGGTGAGGTCACAGCTCTGTCACCACTGGGCGGTATAAGACTCCTCGGCAAGGTGGTTTCGGTCAACGATCCACTCTGTTTTAACGAGAGCCGCGCAGGCATACGTGGGCTGTCTCCAGAGGAGGCCCCGTCTGACCCGGGCTTGGGCTGTGAGCCACCAGCCCTACGACGGAGGGCACTTTCCGGTTTCCTGAGGAAGGACTGTTTCCTGTCAGCACTGCCAATGAGGGGACTTGTCATGTGAGCCACACAAGTGACTAAACCACAAGAATGAGACCATCAGGAAGCTCGGCACCTGACCTGCCGCATTAGGACACCCCAGGAGGCACATCACCAGCCTGGCTGGCAAATGGAAACAACGACAGGACAGCGTTTCCACCTGAGATTTCATTCCAAACACCACGCCTCCCAGTGCGTCCACACGGGTCTGGCTTTGACAGCTGACTCGGGAATGAGTCCAGGTCAACACGCACAGGACTGGCGGGAAAGGCCTTCCAGCCACTTGGCGCCCCTGCCCTTCCTCACCCGTGGGAACCTCAGGGCAAAGGGCTGGGGATGTGGCCAGAAGGGTCGCGACAATGCCCCAGGAGAAAGGCAGGCGGTGGGAGTCCGACAGGGAGACAGCTTCTCCTGGGGGCTGTGGGGGGGAGGGGACCGGCTTCCACCGCAGGGGACGGAAGGCCGCTCAGGGCCAGCATCGGGGCAGCCACGGAGAAAGCCGTGCCGAGCCCCG
Organism: Suricata suricatta; assembly: GCF_006229205.1. Taxonomy (NCBI): domain Eukaryota; kingdom Metazoa; phylum Chordata; class Mammalia; order Carnivora; family Herpestidae; genus Suricata; species Suricata suricatta. The sequence goes on from NC_043715.1 coordinate 1,431,572, forward strand.
GATCACAGAGCGCCTTCCAGGCCCGCTTTGCGCACGCTGACCTCTCGAAGCCCGGGTGAAGGTGCCGCGGAGACCCGGGCCACCACCCTGGCCTGGCCCTGCTCATGGGTTCATTCCGTGGCTACGCTCAGCCCCTCAAGGGGCACGTCCCCCACCACGGGCCGAGCTCCGCAGGCGCCGGCACCCCGGCCGGGGCTCCAGCCTCGGGGGACAGATGGCACCGCAGACCAGCAATCTGGGATACTTTTCTCCTCGAACTCCAGAACAGCTCTCTTAAGGGGAGACTGAGGGACTAAAAACACAGGAAGGAGGGAGCAGGAGACGGCCCTGCCCGTGGGGAGCTGCCTCCCCAGGCCCGGCCGGGATTCCCAGTGCTCAGGTGGACGTGGGGCCTCACCTCACCCGAGGCCAAAGAGCGACATCAATGGGCCGACTGAGGAGGAGCCCGGGCCGCGGCCGAGACCGCTCTTGCCCTGCCCAAGGGCGGACGGAGGAGGAGGAGGTCTTGGTCAGATGGGAGGGGGCGAGTTACAGACCACCAGTCTCCCAGCCACTGGTTCGGGTCACTGAGAGCAGGTTCCGAAGAAGCGCCGCGAGCTCGTGCAGAGGGCACATCACGACCACTGACCGGCGGGCACCCCCCGTGGCGCGAGGAGGGAAACCCACTGACCGTCAGGCCGCAGGGTCAGTTCACCCTTTACGTCATCCTCTATATCAAAGAATGAGCCGCACTCGCCGAGCAGGGCTTGGTACAAGACCCCTCCTTTCTAGGCCACAGTCAGGGCAGAGGAGGGGATAAGTGACCAGCGCAAGACAGGCCAGTCCCAGGGCCACACGGAGAAGCACAGAGACAGCGGCTGAGAGGCGAGGGCCCAGCAGGTGTCGGCCCACAGGGCCTCAGGGAGGCTCCAGCCTGAGGTGGCGGACCCCGCTCTGTGGCGTGCCCCTCGGAGCTGTGATTTCCTGGGTAACGCACGTGAAACGGGCAGGACTAGAACCCCACAGCAGCCCTGAGCCCCAGCGGCCTCCCGAGCATGCAGCAGGTGGGGACACAGGGTGCGCACGTGGACTTGCTTTCAGACTGCTGAGGAATAAAGGCTAGTTACGTCACCTCTAAAATGCGGGGCAGCAAAACTGAGGTCACATGCCACTGTCACACGGGTCACGGGGGCACCCCAGCACGGACCCACTGCAAGTGCACAGTCCATCCTTACTCTGTTGGGGGTGAGAGCCCAGCACCGCCGCCCACCTCCTACCCGGGCGCGGGCGGAGAGTCTCTGATGCTCAGCTCCCCACTCCTTCCCGCTCCTCTGATGTTGGTGGCCTTTTCCAAACAGGCTCCAGAACGTAGAAAAATCAAACAGGAACGCAGTGAGCTCCCAGGCCAGCAGACAGAAGCATCACCTCCGGGCTTGCAGCGGCCGTCAGCCTGCGGCTGACGTGGGAGTGCCCCCCGAGGAGGGTGCGGGCGCCCTCCCAGCCTCCCGGACGGGACTCTCCCCGCAGGGCTGTGAGGCAGGGCCGGTCACTGCCAGACGAGGGGCCGGTAATGGTATAGGGGACGCGTCTGAGGCGGCCTACGCAGGGAATCCTGGATCCGAGAGCACGGGTTTTGGAGTGTGCCCATCTGGTTTCCCTGAGTGGTGCCAACCATGAGATGGTTTAATGCCCAACCAAAATAGTACAAAACAGCTACAACCCTAAAATAAATGCAGGAAGTTCAATGACTTTTCAGTAATGTTTAGATACAAAATTCTAAATCCAACCCAGAATGTGCTCAGATAAAACAAAACAGAAGATCCACTTGTGACAGTTTAATTAAGCGTGTGTGGCCAGGAACACAGACGCGGCCAGGAATCCAAAGGTATCCTGGGACACAAGGTCGTTCACTGGTTTTTGCCACGCATTTTGGCACCCAGCTTGTTAAGGAAACAGGCAATGAGGACAGTCTTTTCAGCTCAAACATCAATTCAAGGAGCAGCTTCCTCGAGACAAAAGAACAGCACTGAGAGCGAGGCCTGTCAGCCTGACCCGGGTGTCCACCAGCCACGAATCTCTCACTCGTTTCACAACAAATGCCAGAAACAAGTGATCGTTTTTTAATTTTTTTTTTAACAGTTATATATTTTTGAGAGACAGAGACAGATCATGAGCAGGGGAGGGGCACAGAGAGAGGGACACGTAGAATCAGGCTCCAGGCTCCGAGCTGTCAGCACAGAGCTCGACCGACCCAGGGCTCAAACCCAGGAACCGTGAGACCATGACCTGAGCTGAAGACAGACACTCAGCTGAGCCCCCCAGGGGCTCCCAAATGATCATTCTTAAGTCTTTAACCCTGTCAGGAACGTGCCTGCTTCCCAGGCTCTTTTCCGAGTGCTTTCAGGACCCGAGTCGCCGTGAGCAGACGGTCAGCAATGAGCACCAACGGAAGGGAGCCACGGGCAGACTCGGAACACGGCTCCTCTGGGGGCGCTCCTCGGACCAGCCTGAGGCTGGGGGGCCTCCTGACCCCTCACAGAAGGACGCCAGGTGGCAGGCAGCCGTGAAGAGCAGTTTCTGCCGTCGGCTTTGCAGCTCGTTCCGGCATCGGAGCACAAACCACAAACGTACTTTGGGGAGAAAGCAGAGCAAACCCTGGAAGACACGCTGAAGCCGAGGCGGCCGTCCCGAGACCCCTGGGACTCACCCCGCTCACTGCAGACAGGGCAGCGCTCCTGGGAACAAGCCTTAACCGCGTGTCTCACATCCTCCTCATCGACTGGGGTGGGGGTGGGGAGGGTGAGGACTCAGCCAAAGGCAGATCCGAAGACCTCCAGGTTTCCTGTGTTCCAAGCCCCTAGTTTCTAGAAAGGGCACGTGGGGTGGGCAGGGAATGGGCAACACAGATCGGAAGACGGTTCCATGTTAGTGATGCATCAACTCAGTGTAGTGATAGTCACACCCATTCGGGAAAGGGAGGGGTGCTCGGGGGCATCCAGCCTGCCAACTGACACACTCCAGGACTGCGAGGAGCGGAAGCGGCAGCCACGGCCATGCACGCTGCTTCTGCTCCCCGTCCCGTGACCCTGCCCCTGTGGCTCTGGTCACTTTGTGAACTTAGCAACTCACTGCACAGAACAAGGAAAATTCTCGTTCTGCTGTGTGGTGAAAGAAAGAACTAGAAGGACCAATGCCGTCTTCCTACTGAGTTCACCTCTGTAGGAAGCGTTTAAAGCCTTTGTGCTTTATGGGAGCTACAAATGCCAACCGACACCGACCGAGTCCGGAGAAGCCAGAGGGGATTGGGGGAGAGGTGTGGCCCTCAGGCTCTGGCGGGAAAGACCAGGACTGGGACAGGTGCCTCTCCGGGCACACCTGCGTCTGCGCACAGATGTGAACGGTCCATCACGTGAGAGACACACACCATCCACTGCCCGCTAACGCACACCTGCACGTTCTTCACACCGGGTGCCATGGCCTCAATCAGCATGGCATTTTTATTCTGAAAAGCAAGGTTCAGAAACGGACCTCTCCGCTGAGCAGGGTAATCGCACACCCAGCAGAGAACATCTAGGGTGTGACCCCTCCCCCCTCGTGGCCAGGATGGCACCGCTTCCCTTTCCGGGAGCAGAGCCAGAGGCAGCTCCTACCCCACAAGCCAGTCTCAAAGCACACCCTGACTAATGCCGGGCATCAGGGGGCACACACAACACTGCCCCTACCACACACCCCTTCGTGTTCCCCAAAAGACAGCCACGTGGAGACGGGGGGCGGAGAGGGGGAGGCACGGGCCCCACTGCGCCAGAACGCCCCCCCACGCCGCCACCTCACAGCAGCCTGCTCCGTGGTACGGGCCTCGGGCTCACCACACACGGCTGGGGCACACGGATGCCGTGCGTGCATCTGTGTCCCCCAGACGTCCACATCCTCACCTTCAGGGCCTATAAATGGGAACCAGAGGTGCCCGGCGGCTCAGTCGGTTAAGTGTCCGACTTCAGCTTGGGTCACGATCTCACGGTTCGTGGGATCGAGCTGCACATCTGACTCTGCACTCACAGCGCAGGATTCTTTCCTCCCCTCTCTCAAAATAAATAAACTTTAAAAAGAAGTAAACAAATGTGGAACCAGAGTCTGGAAGGATGAGATTAAGCTCACGTGGGAGAAGTCTGGTGCGCCCTAGTCCAAAGGTACCCCTCCTCCTAGGAAGAGGGGCTTTTGCACAAGACATGGGAAGAAGGGTGCCACATGACCCCAGAGAAGAGGACGGAGGGATACGGACACAGTCCAGGATGCCCCCCCAAAGCCTCCAGAAGGAACACAGCTCTGAGAACCTGGATTGTGGACTTGAGGCCTCCCAACTCTGAGAGAACACATTTCTGTTGTTTAAACCACGCAGCGGGGGTCACTGATTTTGGGGTGATAGCTCAGGAACAGACTTCTGACCTTTGGACTCTCAGCTGGATCACAGTAACCCCATGCCCAGGGCCACCTGGTCAACTCTCTAGCTGACAGAGCTCAGGCCTCTTTCTTCCAGAGAACATGCTGCCGGCGCCTCTCCCCTGCCTCCCCCTGGCCAGGTGCTCACATGCAGGCCCTCCGCGGCTCTGAGGGCCGCCTCCTCCCCAGCCAACCCACAGAGCCAACCCATAGGCTCCTCCTCAGGGGCGGGACGGGCCCCCTGAGCGCGCTGACAGGGGACAGGGCTCAGCGCACAGGAGGTGCCGCGCTGGCCGAGGCACGCAGGGAAGAACACGACAGGCCAGGCTGCTGACAAGGTCAGCTGGACACTGGTGAGAATCCGACGCTGCTCACGTTGCTTAAATACAATTGTGAGAAATCTGGCAAATTTCAGACAAAACAAGTGACGGTCTCTTAAGAAGTCAAATTGCAATTTTCCATCAAGAACTGGCCCCTCTGGACCTATTTCTCGTTACTGTGTTAACCTGCAGAAAAGGCATGCTCCTCCCCGAACGAGCACAGGGTGAACAGTGACTGGACCCTACTCCCCCCCGGGCCCTCCCCCTCCCCCAGGACATCGGGGGCAGAGCGTGAGAACGCCACGGTGAGGAAGTGAGATGGGGGGGGATCACTGTCTCCTCACAAGTGAGCATCTGAGGACAAGCAGCCAGGAACCCGCCCCAAGGGGGTCACAATGCCCCAGTCCTCTCTGGGAACAGACCCGGTGCTCTGGGATGAGTGTCTGTTTCCCCCACCCCCACCCCAATCCCTATGTTGAAGCCATAGCTTCTCATGTGACAGCGTCTAGAGATCGGGTCAGGAGCCTGAAACCCTGAGACGTGATTAGTGGCCTTCTAGGAAGGGAACATACAGGGCCTGCATGCGATGCGACCCTCAGGCAGCGGGTCCTGATGTTAGACCAACAGCCTCCAGGCTGGTGAGAAATCAGGGTCTGTGGAAGCAGTGACAGCCACCCACACACAGAGGGAGGCAGACAGTGGACAGACCTCCCCTTCCCCCCAGTAACGTGGGAAGGATGTCCTCGGGAGATGGATTTTCCAGAACTGTCCACTTACCAAAAGGCCAGCAGTGAGAGGGCAGCCAAGGCACTGAGGACCTTCGGAGATGGCTGGGGAAGAAAACGCCCACCGACGGGCCCACGGGCGCCTCGGACACGCCAGCCTGGGGTTTGAGACCCACTGGGGCTAACCTCCTAGGACGGAAGGGACGCTGGGGACACACGCGGCGCTCCCTCGATGGCTCTCAAAGGCCCCACCTGCACACACCTCAAGTTCGGCCTAGAGAAACTCCTCCAGCAAGACCCTGCGTCCCAACCCCAGGAAGCTGGTCTCTCTCTGAGCACGCTGACCGGGGACCTCACAGAGCATCTGCCCCGGCCCTCTGACGCGCGAGACCTTGTTGCTGGCCTCCAGGGCTCAGAAGTGGACAACGAAAGACCGGCCTTTTCAACGTGGCCCAGGGTCTGCAGGGCTGACTGTGAACAACGTAGCAGACCCAGGACCCGCACCCTGGCCTCCCGCGAGCCCTCCCCCAGGAGCACGGCTCCGGCACAGGCTGCTGTCCGTGCTGACGAAGAACGGGCTGGCTGAACGGCACTCTTGACAGGGGACCAACGGACCCAGGCATCAGACGCAGCAGTGCGAGCGTGTAACTTCAGGTGTGGAAAATTTCTTCCGACTTTCTCCAAGCCAAATACCACCCACACGGCGACTTCGCACTTGGCCGGTAGGGGGCCGCCTCTGGGGAGGAGCGTGCGAACGCGCAGGGGGAGCGAGTGTCCGTTTTACTTTACAGCGTGCCCCTCTGCTGCGCACGGCGGGGGCCTGTTCACGTCACCGCCACGCACTGGAGACGGGAAACCAGCACAGATAACCGGGTGGCAGGGAGGGGAAACCTCCTCCTGAAGGTGAGTCCAGGCAGCTGAGGGCCGGGGGCAGGTCAGCAGAGGGAAGGCATGGGGCTTGGGCTCCCTGCCCCGAACCTGCACTGGCCAAGCCCACGTGGAGCCACAGGAGAGCAGCCGGTAGCCAGGGACATCCGTGTCCCCCTCGGCCCCCTGCGTCCTCTCCTGAGGACATCCTGCATGCTACCCGTAGCTATCAGGGTCACACGTGTGACATTCTGGTCATCACAAGAGCCCCTGTCAGTCCCTGTTCCCCCTAAAGGTAAGCAAGACCATGAGAGCCACTGAGTTTGCGCAGGAGCAGCAGGACCCGCCTGGGTCCTGGGGCCTCAGGCATTCGGAGGGACGTCACCTTGTTTGTGACCATTAGCTGAACTCTGCCTGGGAGGAAACGGAGCCTCCGAGGCCGACTTCTGGCCGAGGCCCACGGGCCAGGAAAAACGCAAGCCAACAGAAGTAGCTTCTAGCACAGTTGTGCCAACACCCGCCTGGCCCCTCGCACCGCGTGGCCAGAGCCAATCAGGTGGGTGTGCCTGACGTGGTCAGAAGACGGCGAAGAGGCTGTGGGCCTGGGACCCTCAGAGCCTCGGCGGGCTCTGAAACGCTACGGAGGGCTGCTTAGCTAACTCCTTGCTGTCTCAGCCCTAGTCCTGAGGGGACAACAACCACAGGGCATTTGGGGGGACAACTCTGACCACCGACTGTTTCTCCACCGGGTGCCGACACAGCGTCACCCCAAATGGAAGAGAACTGTCTCAGAAAGACTCGCCCGCTGGTTATACCACAAAGCCAATTTTAAGGAGCCAGGGTTTGCCCTACTCCTTCAGCGAACCGCCCACTAACTGGGCCCCTCTCAGAACCTGGTCAAGACCCCCGCACCCCATGGGCCCACCCTGCGTCCAACAGCTGGCGGCCTGCGGGTCACTGCCGGCGCCGCTCCTGGGGAGTGGCTGTGTCCGTGGACAGGCCGGGCCAGCCACCGCCGGAGCGTGGGCCGCCACCGTCACTACCGCTACCTTCTACGGGCTTCCGCTGCAAACTCAGCTGTGCCCGCCAGCTCCGCTCTTTCCAGAGAGAACGCCCGACTCAGAGCTCATGCCAACATTCCACAGCGGGCGCGGGACTGTCCCCAACACCGAGTGCCCTGTGCATCTCGTGACACAGAAACATTAGGGGAGAACCCGCTGGTGAGGACAAACGCATGAGCTCAGAGAAGCAGATGAAAAAGCAGAATTAAAAATCGGTCTGGGCCTCTTTACAAGCTTCTTCGTTTTACTTTGGGAGTCAACACGGAATAATGGCCTGAGTTTTCAAAGGGACCGCATTTATTCACACGAGAAATCAACTCCTTGATTATTTTTCCATCCCGTTAATGTACGTGGTGCACAGAACAGCGCTCCGCGTCCCTCTTACACACACACACACACACACGCACTCGCGCACGCACACTCTCATGCAGGCGCACGCCTGACAGCCTCAGATGTCGTGCCTGCTCTCCTACCCAAACCCAGTGGCGCGTCGCCCTATCCCATCCTCGAACCACATACAGATCCTGAGACGACGCGGAGAGAGAAGGCGGTGCGCCTAGCCGAGCATTTCCAGGTGCTCCCCGTCACCTGTGGGAGAGGCACCCCATGAACCTTTCTGGCTGCTCAGAACAGGGTGCAAACCATCCGGATTTTGTGAGGTGTTGCTGGGTCAGAAACTGACCTCGGCTCCGAACTGTGTAAAGCGCTGCCGGCTGGCGCAGACTTCGAAACCCAAATGCTCACGGACTCTCCGAGACCAGTGCTCTGACCCCTGAGCTGCGGAGCCCTCACGGAGTCTAGAAGGAAGCTTCCTGCACACACAGACCGGGCTGCGTGGCCCCATGTGCGCGGCCCCTCCGTCAGCGGGACAAATGCACGTCAGAGACTCCTGATGGAGGAGAAGAGGACCCGGATTCTCACTGTCCCGCAGGCCCCCAAGATGAGCGTGTTAAACAACGCAGGACTCTGTCAAGTCACTCAACCCCCCCGTTAAGGCAGCAGGCTGAAGTTGGTAACCAGGCGCCCTGGGACCAAAGGTTCCCCATGAACACACAATGGATTTAATACTCAGTGGTTCACTCTCAAAGTGGGTTTAAAAAAAAGTGGAATGTTCTATTGTGCCTGGAAACTCCTCCGTAGTAATTCTGTCATGTGGCGGTTCAAGGGCTCGTGTGACGCCAGTTGGGCGCTGGCCTGTCACGCATCAAGCCTCAGCTCACAGCTCGCCTCTCACGGCCGCCCCGGCCGGCGGCGGGGCCTCGATGGCCCTGCCCCTCCCCGCTCAGCGTCACATAAGACGACCGCGTGCTCCACAGGTCTCAGGACCCTGAGGACCACCGCACCCGACGGCAGCCCTCCGGCCTACTCCCCTGGCTCGTTCTCCACTGACCGGCGGTCCCTTTCCCTGCGGGCTTGCGTTCCAGGCAAGGGGGCCGGTCCGAGCGCCTGAGTTTGCACGAGGCCAGTGCCAGGCTTGGTCAGAAGAGGAACGAAATGTCCTAATGGGTGCCCCTCTTTCATTCCCAACCTCTTTGCCGAGGAAGAAAGGAAACTTCTGTCCAACGACAGGGTATCAGTGGCCATCCTGCTTCCAGAGCCTCACCTTCCACCCACCTCGCTCTGCCAGCAGAAACTCAGAAACGCTGTTCCTGGGGCTGTGGTGGTGACTTGGCTTCCTCTCAGCAGGCGTCACCCACTGGGCTGGCTCCTGGAATAAGATTCTCGGGCCTAGAGAACCTTCTGCATGCTCCCGAGCTGCTCTGTGCAATTTGCCAACTGCCAGGTGCACTGGCACTGGCCGTGGGCACTGGTTGCCCACCCAGTCACGCGACATGCCCACCCATGACGCAGCAGGCCCGCTAGCGAGAAACAGACACACTCAGAAGATCGTGGCAGAAAGGCCTGAAGGAATTACCGCACCTCCCTTATGCACGAAAACTTCCACAAGGTGGATCCCGCCCAGCAGAACACTGCAATTACTCAGCAGGCACACTTTTCCAGCTTACTGAGCTGTGAGCTCTAAGTAAGTAAACTTCTATACATTTCCAGGCATTTACTCATTTTAAAATAATCAGTGAATACACGTTCCATTTCTAAATAGTTTAAAAATGTTTGGAAATGCCTTCCATTGTGCATCTTACAGTTAACTAAAAGTTAATTTGGAATAATTATCACTGAATTCATTCATCAATAATTAATCATTAAGAACAGTTAACAGGGGCGCCGGGGGGGGCTCAGTCAGTTAAGCGTCTGACTTGGGCTCAGGTCAAGATCTTACAACATAGGAGTTCAAGACTCATGTCACGCTCTGTGCTGACAGCTCAGCACCTGGAGCCTGCGTTGGATTCTGTGTCTCCCGCTCCCTTCCCCTCCCCTGCTCTCTCTCTCTCTCTCTCTCTCTCTCTCTCAAGAAATAAACTTAAAAAAAATTTTTTTTAAAGAACCGAAAAAGGAATACTGTACTAAGAGCTGTAAAGAATAGAAATGAGTAAAATTTGTCAATCTGATGCTATTAAAACTATTTGATTCAACATTTTAAACATATCTGAAACTGATTTTAAGGCCTTCCCTTGACTTGAAGACCCCCTCCCTCAACTGGTCACGAAACTTTGATGTGAGACCCACTGGAGGGGCTCCGGGAGGACGTGAGTGACCCACGAGCACACAGTGTGTCCGCACCGTTGGAAGTGCCTCTCACGTCATGAAGCTCCTTCTGCCTCAACTCCTGTGAGCCCCTCAAAGACGATGCTTCCGTTTCACAAAACACTGTAAAGCCGCATTTAATTACCTCGCCCAACCCCTCGGGAAACGGTACCATCCCCCCCCACCCAAACCGCTGTCTGGCAGGAGGCCGCCCTGTCGGTGACAATCACAGGACACACGAAGGGCCTGAAGCAACAGCCTGCATCACCGACACATCATCACCCAGTCTGGAAACAACTGTCCGCGCTACTCACAAGGGACCAAGCCCCGCTTGGATGTGTTCTCGGCTGTTCCGTGCCCACTGTCAGCCAGTCCATCTTGCTTCACACGACAGGCCTGTGCTGGGACCAAAAGGACTCCTGCAGCCCTGAGCCGGCAGCAGGGAGCGTGTGGCCCCAGCCCGCTGCCCCGCCCAGGCCAGCCACCTCACCCAGGGCGACGGACCCGGGGCCTCATGCGTAGCTGGGGCTGGCCAGCCGGCCATGCTTCCTCCACCGGGTGACAGGGGAAGCACACGTGTTTCTGAGACTTTTCTAGGATGTGTTTGGAACTAATCAATACCAAACTCCCCGTCTCTGGCCTTTATGGCTTCAATCACATTTCCACCATTTCTAGTTAGGGAAGGCTTTCCCGTAAGGGGCTCATTCCCTGAGCTACCTAGGTTGTCCCAGATTTCCGCTTCTGTCTGGCATGCAATGCAGAAACATATTTTCTTGAACGGAGCGTTTTTATTAGAAGTGAAGTAACAGAGTGCGCCCTGTCTGTGAGGTGCAGGCTGCTCTCCCCGGCGCGCCGGGCCGTCCAGAGCGGGCCGCAGCCGCCCAGGAGCCCACGTTCCGTTACTGCTACAGAGGAAAGCATCACACGCACACCTACTGAGCAAACCGCTTCTGCACGCACACCTACTGTGCACCTTCTGCGCACACACACCTACTGCACACACCTGCATGCACACCTAGTGTGTGCACACCTGCTACATACACCTGCACACACACTAAATACAGTCTGTACATACACACTCCTTCACACCCACTCAACAAAAAATGTCCTGCCCGTAAAATGTTGACTACCTCCTGTCTCTTCTCATCTTTTCCCCAGCTGGGTTTAGAAGGCCTCCATTCATGGGAAAAGTTCTCAAAGCTACAGAAATTTGCTTTGCAAGTACAAAGACAAATACACACACAAAGCAGCCGAGAGGCTGACGGTGTGAGGCGCGCCCAGCTGCTGCCAGCTGGGTGCCGGTAAGGCCGGGTCACAGACACATGGCGAGGGGCGCCTGCACCCGCCGCCGCGCTGCGAACCTGCGGCGGGAAGGACCTGTGTGCACGGTGCGTCCGTCGTCACGGAGAAGACACGGTCCTCCGGGGCTCGAGGGGACGGGTGCCGGCCAGCTTCTACACGTCTGTCAGCGCTTTCTTACCCGTCTTAGAACATTAACTACAACCATAAAAAACACAGCCCAGTGTCCCAACACCCACCTAGCTGACACAGCACTAACCCGTTCCGGGATGCGTGGCCTAAGCAGCATGAACAAAGGCCAAGACTTTAAAGATGCCCCACGTGGCTGAAAATCTCCCACATGCAGAGAAATAACGGACTCAGGCCTGAATGTCTCAACAGGTAGGATATGGCCTAGCAACAGATTTTTGGGTCCAAAGGGAGTGTTTATATCTTCCTGAATCCAAATCTGCTGGCTCCAGATCCTAAGCTGTGCGTGCGGCCCGCATCAGGAAGCAACAGTGCGTGTCTTCACAGCTCTGGCCCGCGCCGAAGCGCCTAGCCGACGCACACGTAACCAGAAAAGACCCTGTGCGTTTGTCCCTCACTTGCCTTCTACATGTCCACAGCTCAGATCATCTGCCCAGGCCCCCAACAGAAGTTCGGGGAGCTGTCACCCCGGCAGGGCCAGAAAGGACCGAGGTGGCACGGGAGAGGGCACAGATGACACCACAGCTCAAGAACACCAACAATCGCACACGAGCCCCTGGAGGCGAGGGGACAGGAGTCGCATTGCCGCGGTGCTGACTGTGGGGCTCATGGGGTTCTGAGGCCTGGGGCCAGGATGGGGCTTCCGGGGTCACGAGAGCCGGCCCCCAGGCCCCCTGCCCGCCGAGCCCCACGCGTGAGGCAGGTACTGACACTCCCCTAGCTCCCGAGCGCACACTCTCCCCTCATCAGGAATGCGCGAGAGCTGCTGGCCCAGGAGAAAGCACGCGTCCGGCTCCGGAAAGGGCGGCCGGAGTCACTGCAGGCAGACGACACGCTCCTGATGCTGCTCTGGGGGGCAAGGACTGGCCGGCTTCCTAAAGGCAATCTGTGTACGACGGGACCCTGCTATGTTATAACCAAGGTCAAGGTGACCACTAACTTCTGGTTCTGGGTTGTATTTTGGTCTTTATAACAACTTAGTACTAACTGCAAGCCAACAGGCCCCAGTACCCACCCTCTCAGGAATGAGTGCCTGCCGTTGGGTGCGGAAGAACCCAGCCAGCAGAGGGGGCACAGACTCGGTGTTCCAAGCGGAGTCTGAGGTCAGCTGCTGCCGGCCAGCTACCCACAAACACGCTGCTTCTGGAGCGTTATTTCTAGTCATGTGAATACATGTTTAGGCCTTTGCTTTGTTTTCTTAAACTCCCAAAGAAACAAGATGATTAAAATTTTTAAAAAATTTCAGAAACTGTGTAAGTTTTTTAAATCTCTATTTTTTACGGGCACCTGGGGTGCTTCAGTCAGTTCAGCATCCGATTTCGGCTCAGGTCATGATCTTGCAGTTCGTGGGTTCAAGACCCCGTCAGGCTCTGTGCTGACAGCTCAGAGCCGGGAGCTGCTTCGGATTCTGTGTCTCCCTCTCTGTCTGCCTCTTCTCTGCTCACACTCTGTCTCTCTCCCAAAAACATAAAAAGAAAAACGTTTTTCATCTAAATATTTTTAATGCAGAAGACAAACTTGAGATTGCTCCAACAGTTCCATAATTATTTCACAATGTAACATTACAAAAACGCACTCAACTTTTATCATCAGCTGAGCTGCCCCAACGGAGCACAGCATTCATAAACCACACAAACTTTCTCAACGTGGACTTACGCCACACGGGTGGGCTTCTGTCTGCCTGTTGACAGACTAACCCCCAACCCACCAGCCTACGCAGGCAGGGTCACTTCCGGGGGCACAGGATGCTGCACGCATCACCCGGTGAACGTCTCCACAGATCTACACAGGAGCGCCCACAGCCCACGCTTCTCACAGGCCTCCTGTGCACGTGGGCAGGGCCCCTCCCTGTGCACAACATGGGCCCCACCCTTAAGGGGCACAGAGCCCAGCCACACCGGGCACAGATCAGATGCCGAGAGACGCCACGCCCCTCTGGGCGGGCAGCCTCACAGCTCACCCCTCCCAGCCCGCGATCAGGGCACCGATAATCCACACCACCCGAGGGGAACCTGCAGGAGACGGCCTCGCGGAGCCGCGGCCCCGGGAGCGCGCCCCCCACAGGGAGCCCTCCTCAGACGCCAGACGACCCCAGACGACCCCGCGTTGCCACCGGGGCGGAACCAGCACCCGCTAAGCCCGGGGAGACCAGAGTCAGGAAGCTACCGGCTGTACAGCAGGAGGTGACTGAAACCAGAGCGACGGTCCACCTGCTCACCCTGGGGAGCCCCCCTCCTGTGCTTCCACCATCGTGTTCGCGGCACCGGCAACCAGCGGCCAGGGTTCAGAAGACAACAGATACACACGCTCACACAGTTACCCGGACGTACAGATTTCTGCTTCTTTGTACTTTCGTCACGCCGCTTCACGCCCGCCATCCATCTGGCTTGTCACAAGCGTGCAAACGCTCACACCTGACACGTCCACACCACAACTCGCTTTGCGGAAACAAATTCAACTCTAACAACACTTTCAGAGCAAACGCCCTGTCTCTGTGGCCACGCGTCCCCCGCACAACCAAACCGCACCTCTCTGCAGTGTCTACTCCAGGCCCGGCTCCGCGGCTGCACTGCAAGCTCCTAAACCGGGTACAGGGTTTTAGTTGTCCTTCCCACTGATTAGAAAAAGCTGGACAATTACTGTGGGCTGGCCCGGGCTCCAGTCCCGTACAACTGATCAGACCCAAAGCGTGTACCTCTTGCCACCTAGTCCCTGAGTATCCGAATATCCCGACAAAGACTCGGCAACGTTTGTATCCAATATTCACCTTCAAATTTAAAAGCTGTTGGAACAAATTCACAGCCAGCGGTGTCCGTGTGCTTTCTGAGGTGCGAGTGAGCCATGATTCCATCTAGGTCCAGCCAGTGACCGCCCTCAGCCTCCCTCAGGGCCCTAAGGGTCAGCCCCCCTTAAGTCCCAGGGTTCTTTTCTGCCAGCATCTGGGGACACTGCTAACTGGGGTCAAAGTTAGAGAGTATCTTTAAAATTATTGAAACAGTCCACAGTCCTAGCCGCGTAAAGAGAGAGCAGAATCCACACTCGGTGCTTCAGTGTCTTACCGTGAAGGGACCGAACGCCGGCATCACGTTCACGGAGCGCCGCGCGATCGGGACTCCGGCACCCGGAAGCTCTGACCTGAAGTCCTTTGTGGACACAAGACAGATCCGAGAGTGTTTCCGCTGGGAAGGCGGGAGTCTGGGATGGGCTGGAATGCGCCCTCATTGTCCCACTCGGGACCGCAGAGCAGAGAGCCCCACGCACTGGAGTCTCCGTCCAGGACATGCTCAGGAGGAGCTGGGATCTGAACCGTGAGGGCGTCTTGCCGGGGCCACACCCAGACTCACGGCCACGGGGGGCCCCGTCGTGGGCTCTGACGAGGGTCAGCAGGACGGAGGCACGCACCGCGGCTTCTTCCACCAGACTCCACGATGCACGGCCTTCCCTGCACAGAGCCAGGTCTACCTGTCCCACAGGTGAGGCGGCGTGGGTGCAGAGCCGCACAGAGCACCCCCGGGCTCTGGGTGTCCTCCCCACCCCTCCTCTAAGAGGCACGTGGCCTGCTTTTCTCCTCCTGACTTGAGAAAGCTCTTTCAGCAAACCACAGGTGAACCAAGCACCTTCGGGAGCCCCCCCATTGAGCGCAGGGCCCCTGGAGTCCACGGCTGAATAATGATCTGGGTGCTGCACGGAGACTGCCCAGGGCAGGCCTCACTTTGGAGGCTCACGTTCAAATCTCCAAAGTGTGAAGTCCACATCCACAAAGTGCCTCGGGACATCTGCCTCGTCGAGAAGCCAAAGAGCCCACAGCCCCCTTGGCCCACGCCGCAGGCCCGATTCCTGGAGCGTCCGCGCGCGGGAAGGCGGACATCTCTTCTCAAGGACGGCATCCTTCTCCCGAGTCCAGAGCCAGCACGGCCTCGCTCTGCCCTGAGCGGCGGAACCGTCGGGCTGACTCAGCCCTGGAGACGGCCAGGCTCCTGGACGATGAAACGCAAATAGCAGCCACGTGACAGAAGTCGAGCATGCACTGCCCGTGCCAGGAAAAGTGACAGCAAAAGGACAGACACTATTACAGAAACCAAGGCACAAGTTCTTGGAATTTAAGATTTAAGAGTTACTCCTAAAACATTTTCCACTGCATCATTCTTAACTATTGCACAAAATCAGGCCAAATTCTAATCCTGTATTATTCATTTGGAAGTTTTTTTCTTTTTCTTTTTTTTTTAGGGGCCCCTGGGTGGCTCAGTTGGTTAAGCATCCAACTTCAGCTCAGGTCATGATCCCACAGTCTGTGGGTTCGAGCCCCGAGTCGGGCTCTGTGCTGACAGCTCGGAGCCTGGAGCTGCTTCCGATTCTGTGTCTCCCTCTCTCTCTGCCCCTCCCCTGCTCATACTCTATCTCTCTCTCTCAAAAATAAATAAATATTTAAAAAATTCTTTCGCCACTTCAGATAGCTGTGAAATTAGGTGATTAACTAGTTCTTACTTAACCTTCTAATTTCTGTATAAGTCTAATTACATGAAACAGAAGTTGGTGTTTTGATTTTTTACTTTGCTTTTCTGTTTTGAGTGTCATTGCAACTACTGTATTGTAAATGATGGAAAATAACTGCATATGTTAAAAAATATGAAACTTTATAAAGTAAAAAAAAAATAAAATTTTAAATTAAAAAAAAAATCTTTTTTCATACATGTTATAATGCCTACACAGGTTTACAAGCCCTTCCCGCGTATGAAGGGGCAGGGCCGACAGAGTGGGAGTTCAGCCCACGCCGGACCCCACACTGTGGCCACTGTGACCAGCATCCACGCTGCAGGGCTGTCTCATTAACGTGTGCCGGGCTCAGCTTCCTGGTGCGGGGACAGAAGGAGACTCGCGGGCACTCACAGAAAGGCTGCCTTGACCAAGCCGGTCCCTGCACGGGGGTGGCGCTGGCGGCCGGGGCCGGGCTCTCCCCTTCGCCAGCCCAGCTCCCCTGTGGGCTCCGAACCCTGGGCCGCACGGTGGCGTCCGCCTGGGACTCTCAATCACACGAACACGGTGCCCCGTGCCACCTAACGCTCCACTTGCTGAGAGTCCCCAGGATGACCAAACACATCCAGCATTTCTTTAGCAAACAATTTTTATTCATTTTTAAAAACTTAATTTCTAAGTTAAACTACTTTTCACTGATTAGGTTCAGCTGGTCTCCTTTCCTTAAATGGCTCGCTCATGGCATTATTATTAATAAGAAATGGAGTATTTTCTAATTAATTGATGCTCCAAGCACACAGCGTTCCAAATAATGTCTCTCGAAATATCTCTCTCTCACGTAGGCGCACGATAAACGGCGGTCCCTACCAGCACGTGCAGAAGACCCCCCGCGGGCGCAGCCCAGGGGCAGCACGAGAGCACGCAGCCGCCCTGCTCCCACCCGGCGTGCCCCTCTGACGCCACGCCCGTCTGGCCAGACTCTGAGGACCCACCCCACGGGCTGGGGCAAACGAACCCACCGTCCCAGGGAGGTGGCATAGGGACGGCCAGCCCCCCTCAGGGGCCACGCAGACGCAGACACTGAGCACTGGGCGCGTCCTCTGCTCCTGGTGAGGGCACAGATGCCCAGCCGGTGCTGCTATCCCCCGTTTAGCACTGGGGCTGGGGGCCCGGCTACAACTCTTCCAGTGCCCCCCCTTCTTTCAAGCACTACCTGACTCCAAAGCCGGGCCCTCCTCTGTGGAGACCACGCACGGCGGCCCACCGTGCAGGGGGGGCCATGGGGGTGCTGTACCTGCAGCTGAGCCTCTCCCCTCACCCGCTTCGCCCTCTTCTCCTGGACAGCACCATGGGGCTGACCCAGGGGCGGGGCACCCCACAACCACTAGTGTTCCCCGACAAAGAGCAAGCGGGAGATCCAGGCACGTTACATCCAAAAGAGCCGCAGGGCAGAGGCGCTCTGTCACTGGCAGAGGCTGGCCTGAGCCCCACAGCTGCCCCCAGCAGGGCCTTCCAGCACAGCCCGGCCGCATCTCCCCCTCCAGGACAGGCCTGCCCCTCCCCCAGACCCTCCCCTGCTTCCCCGGCAGGAGGACCTCGAACCCCCACTGCGAGCTGCCCTCCTATGGCTTGACACACATGTGCATGTGACCACGGCTGCACACCCCACCCC
>NC_043715.1:1449336-1502251 GCF_006229205.1 Suricata suricatta
ATTGTCCTGCTGTAGATTAAGCGTCTTCAGAATTATGCTGAAGAAGAGTCTGGAATTAAGGTGTTCATAATCGTTTTTCCTAAGCTTGACTGTGACTTAAGAAAAAAGTATAAGCTTTCTATGCATTGCTTTATCTTCCTAATTATCTTTTGATTTACCAAAATATGAAAAGGAAAACGTGTTAACGTTCACAGTGTAAATGCCATGTAATTACAAATGTTCTAAAAATTAATTACATCTTAAACTACAGGCTCTTAGGAAAAGAAAGCGACATCAGTAGTCATCTATTCTGGTCCTTTTCAAACTGTGGTCATGAAATCAAGTTAATGTGTCACATCACAACCAATATTTAAATGAGATTTCTAAGAACTAGAGACACAGAACAAAGGACAGAAAAAAAGTATTCAAGCCATTAGCAGCCCTGTGAGGCTAATACTCGTGAACCAGTGCCAACGGCGCGTGCGCGGGACTGAGAGGGCCAGAGCCACGGTTTTAGAGGCGCACCCTGGCTGTGGACGCGGCCGCAGCAGACGCGCC
This sequence comes from Suricata suricatta, assembly GCF_006229205.1. Classification (NCBI taxonomy): domain Eukaryota; kingdom Metazoa; phylum Chordata; class Mammalia; order Carnivora; family Herpestidae; genus Suricata; species Suricata suricatta. The sequence goes on from NC_043715.1 coordinate 1,449,874, forward strand.
ACCCGGAAGACAGGCTGGAATCTGCTGCACCCCGGGTCCTGACGGGCGAGCGAGGATGAGCCCGAGAGGCAAGGAGGACCGGGAGCTTCGGCCCGGCCGGTGGGCGCAGCCACTGCTCCGAGGACAACGGAGGGGCCCTGGCCCGCCTGCGTAAGCACGTCTCTCTGTGTAAACGCTCCCATGACCTGAAAGGCCATCATTTCTCTCCTAAAATGCATCCAAAATTCATCTCCACCTCGCTGCAAACTGCAACCCTACGGCTCTCAGTATTGGGGAACTTTGTGTTCCCTTCTCAGAATCTTCTGAAAATCCACCCGGACTTAAAACTCCTCCCATGATCTCAACCACTGACTCGGAAAACTGAAGTCCCTTAAGCAAGAAATCACTTCACGTGCCTCCTGCTTTTACACGCGGTTCGTCCACACGCCCAGTGCACGTCCTGTGAATCGCTCTCGTGCAGGGCGGGCTCCGGCCTCCTGCTGAGAATTCCCCGTGTCTCTGCTCCAGATCGGGCCCACTGCACAAAGCCCGCCCTCTCAAACAGCCCACGATCCCTCCCGTGACCACACGGGCAATGCCACCCCTGCGCCGCTCCTGGCTCACGGCATCCCCTGTGCTGCTTTCCTTGCTCGCCATTCCCACGGCAGGGAAGATCCCCCCGCAGAGCTCGCTGGGTGACAAAGATGACACAGCAGAGAGCAGTGTGCGAAGTCACCTGCACCCCCACAGGCCCTGTGCTCAGACTGGGGACAAGAGACATTAGCACAGCAGGAACTGGCCCAACCAAGGGCCTCCCTGGACAACAGGGAGCATCGGAACAGGATCGCGGGCCTCAGGGTGGTGCTCCCAGAAGGCACCCTAGTCCAGAGCCCATGACCAGAATTAATGACTGCAATTTAATTTCAACCCTAACACACCTGACCTCCCAAAACAGACCAGGAAGGATCAGGATTAGGAAATAATTACTACAAGATGCACACAGCCAGAAAAAGCGGAAAGAGAACAGGAAAGGCGTGCGTGCCACCCGGCCCGGGGCCACCTGGAACCTGCTCTCCCCCATGACCCTCCCCTGGAAAACCTGTGGGTCTCCGCTGGGCTACGAGGTGGCGTCTTCCCTGACCCTTCTCTCCCGCTCTTGGGGAGCAGGGGACACAGATGCCACAAGCTCCAGGCGCGCTCTCACACGGCCCCACAGCCACTGCCAGGTGCCACGCCCCTTGAGCGGAAGCCACGGGGCCCCACACGGGACGGGACTAGGATCTCTCGACATCTAGTTTGAAGGGCATAGACGGGGCAGGGTGGGGGCGCCACTGGCCCACCTGCAGCACAGGCCTGTGCGAACGGAGGGCAGCCGACCCGACCCGACCTGACAAAGGTGCTGCCCTCACTCCAGATGAGGCCCCCACCGCCCACCACACGCGCAGCACGCGTGTCCCTCTGTCTCCCGTCCACGAAATGATAGCTAGTGGGTTCACAGAGGCTGTGCACTGACTCAGAAAGCAGTGTACCCAAGCGAGAGAGAGAGCAGCGCCAGCCTGAAAGACAGAAGTGAGAAAACCAAGGACGGACACGGCTACGGCCCGCAGAAGGGGGGGAGGGGCTCGGCAGTCCTGGTCAGGACGCGCGTGGAGCGAGAGCGCCGGGCCGCGCGGGCGTCGGCCCCTGCCTGGCTCCGGCTGCTCTGGAAGGGTCTGGAGCATTGCTGCACAATGACTCCCAGGGACGGGGGGACCCACCGAGGCAGAGCTAAAGTGGGGCTAGCGAGGCCAGCAGTGGGTCTGTGGACTCCGAGGGAACAAGGACACGGGACTTTCTTTTCCGGCTTCTGGAATTTAGGAGGCTGCTCCTCTTCCCGACCGGAGGTGCCCGTTCAGGGCCTCTGCTCCCTAAAACCGGAACCAGCCTAGCGTAGTCGGTGTTCAGTAAACCAAACACCAACACCCAGGCCAGGCCGGGGGCCCGGGGAGACCCCGTCCACAGGGGAAGCAGCCGCTGCCCTGACCCCTCCCGCGGGCAGGGAGGCCAGCGCACAACAGGTGGAGCCGACGGCCTCAGGCGAGGGCGGGAGCCCGCGCGTCCCCGCCTCCGGCACGGCCCGTTTCTCGGTCATTCTGTGTCTTGTGAAACATCATTCTCTTCTCCAATTTTCAGTTAAGTTAAAACACGAAGCTGCCACAAGCAGGGTAACTTAGTACGAACAAGAACCAGCCAAATGATAAAATAACACAAAGGAATTCCCACAAACGGAGAACAAGGAAGGAGCGGCCGAGTGGATCTGCCTGCGAACGGGCAGCTTTCCGGGAGCGCCCCCCCCCCCAGCGCACCGCTCATTTCAGTCAGAAAGCAGAGCTTCCTCCGCAAAGGCAAAGGTGACAGACCCCAAACCTCCAGCCTGCCCCGAGGCGTGTCTGTGGCTGGAGGCCCACAAACAGGACGGGCAGTGAGGCTCAGGCGAGGCGGGAAGGCGGCATGAGCTCCCACAGGCAAACAGAAGCAGAGGCGTCCGGGATCATCCTCTGTGTGACTCAGACGGCGGTTGGGACGGCAGCTCTGGGGACCTTCCAGGGAGGCGGCTGAGAAGCAGGGAACAACGGGCTGCTCGTGGAGGGCAGGCCCGGGCGTGACGGCCGACGCCAGCGGGGCAGCACCCGGGAAAAGTCCTCGGTTTGGGGAATTTCCAGAGAGCGGCTCCTCCGACAGCCACCGCGGAGGTCCTGCCTGAGGTGACACCTGCGCCGCCACCCCGTCCGCGGAGGCTCGGCACTCACGGGGCGCTGGGACGTGCGATCTGCAATCACCCCCCCCCCCACCCACGCAGGACTCCCACACCGTGAAAACCTGAGTACTTCTCACCCCAGGTGGAACTGTGCTCAGGAATGGAGGTGGCAATGAGGAGAATAGCAAATAAAACATTCTTTCCTCACGAATTACAAAGCCCAGCAATGTTTCAGGTAGGATGGAATTTCACTCCCAGTATAAACACAAACCACTAAGTGGTCACAACCAGAGGTAAACTCCAGACGGCGACCCGGCGCGAACCTGCCGAGAGCCGGCCTGCACTGGCCCGGCCGCCGGCCGTGTCTGCAGGGCAGGGTTCCGAGCAGACGCCGGGGCCGCCTCCTGGCGCTTCCGGCCTCTGGCGAAAGCCTCGTGCGCAGGGGTCAAGGAACTCCGATCTGCTCTCGGATCTCACTGCAGGTCTGCTGCACTGCTCCCAAGGCGAGCGAGGGTTCCAGATGAAACCCAGGGGGACGTCCCCGTCCTCCCGCTTCTGACTCCAGGGACACGCGTCCTCGTGCCCTGCGCCCCGCAGACACCAGGCCACCGCCACGAACCGGAGGAACGCACACAGGGGCTTGGCAAAGGGGAGAGGGCGGCTGGTTTTGGGAACGCGAGCACCGTCTCGACAACACGTGAGCTGCGTCCGTGGCTCGTCAGTCACGCTTTAAAGGGAAGGAAGATTCTTCCGACTCTCTTTCATAATTATTCAAAGATTATAAATGTCTCATAGAAATTCTTCAAAAGGACATAAAAATATCCACCCTCAAGTCCCCCAGCAGCTTTACTCCAGCTAGAAAGCAAATCCCGCCCTCGAGCCCTCGGGCCGGCGCCACTGTGTGAAGTCAACTCCTACCAGGTGCTCCAGGACTGCTCCGTTCCGCTTTTTGTCAGAGGCTTTTAGAAACGTGGTGACCGGCGCTTTGCAAGAACACGCACGAACAAAACCTGCCTCGTTCTAACGGACAGCGACTACACAAACCCAGCCGCCAACAACGTTCGGGTAAACGAACAGTGACAGAGAGACGGTGGAGCTCCATCTACAAATAGCGGCACAAAACCCCACAGAGAAACAAACGTAGCCAGAGCCCCACTGTCCGTGTCCACATCCCTCAGGGTGTCTGTGGCCAGTAGGGGTAAAGCCAGCCTTTCCCCAAAGTTAACGCCACCCTCTTGCCCCCCGCCGGGCCCCACGGCAACTCGAGGTCTGTGATGCACCAGCGAGCGGGCAGTGGTGAGAGCAGCTGCACACTTACCTGCCCATCCTGTCCGACGTGGTGGATCTGGAGGTTGCCCTGCAGAAGGAGTAGAAAATGGAGAAATCAAGGACCAGAACAACTTCAGGACGTGGTGAGACGGGGCAGGAGCACCCCGTGCCATGCGCGGACGACCGGCAGAAACACCAACGTCAGTTCTACAAAAGGTCAGCCCCTTGTAGCAATAAAAACTCTACAACAGAATATTTTAAAACTGAGTTTACAGATATTATTTCTTCTGTTTAGAAGAAGAACTATGTGAAAACCATTGTGCTCACCGCCCCCCATCCTGACCCCAAATGAAAGTGTCATTTTCCCCCCTAACATTTCATTTTGAAACAACTCTAACAACAAGAACCCAGAGCAGCACGAAGAGGTCCTGCGTTCTCCCCATCTAGCGCCCCTGACGGGGACAGAGGAGGACACAGGACACAGCACAACCAACCAGACACAGGCCCACTGGCATCTCACCAGGTGGAAATGCACATTTATTTAGGATAAATGACTGGTTTAGGTCTGGTAGGCTCTGCTGTAACTGTCCTTACAGAGAGCTTCACTGTGACAAGACATTTAATTTTTAAATGAACACGGTAAGGCTTCACTGTGATACGACTAATCACATACAGTAACACTACAAAGTAATCGTTAGTGGCATGAGCAATTTCTCCTAATTCCTTGCACTCAATTCCTAACAGAAACAAAAACTGCTGGATTACATGAACAAGAGGGAGGCACTTGCGAAACCTAAAAGAAAGGGCAAAATTGATCAAAAGTTGAAATCCAAGAAGTAGTCTGATGGTTTTTTAGCAAAAATTGTAAGAAAGCAAGTCTATATGGATTTTCCCTCCGGAGGCTACCAGCAAAGTCAGCACCCTGCACAGTGAGGGACCCCGGCTGGGCCTCTGCACCTCCAACACGGAGTTTCCCCACCCAAGGGAGCACGCTGCCCGCAGCCACCCGCAACCTGAGGGCCGGCTCTCCCACCCAGCACAGGCCTGGCTCACCGGCCTGCCCACCAGTCAGCAAACGGACTGTGCTCCTGAGTGTGTCTCACAGGACCAGGGAGGCACCCCTGCAGTGCGCAGCCCTGTTCGCCCCTCAGAATCTCTGTGCCTCCCTCTCCCCGCGTCCCTCCCCTCCAGCACCGTCGCCTCCTGAGAAAGGGGGCGTGGGGTGATCAGCGCTGGACCTGCGTGTCACGTGGGGACTCCCCCCACCCCCCTCCCCCGTCTCCCTCCATGGAAGGAGCCCGTGGACACAGGGTGGGCCCGGGGCAGCTCTGGAGGCCGCCACTCACCTCACTGTCTTGCGTGATCTGCACCTGCTCCCCCTGTGGCACCTGCGCGATGTGGAGGTGGCCCTGTGGGATCCGCAGCAAGAGAAGACACCAAGGAGCATCAGAGGCAAATCAAAGCCACGGAAAGCAAGAAACGCTTTCTGAAACTTTTGTTCTTGGTCACCTGCTGACAATTCAGGACAAGTAAATCCTGAATAGTACAACATGTGTATGGTCCAAGCTTGTGACACAGCCTCTTGAAACTACACTCTCGGTAGGTGACACAGAACGTTTTATGGTAACTCTTAATTAATGAGCCTAGAAAACTCTGTGACATCTTCAAATGTTACTATACAGGCACATTTAAGACTGTGAAGGTCATTTGGAAAAGAAGGGAAACAAACTTCCCAGAAAATTAGATTAACTTCCTTTTAAAAAAAAATTAATGATTGTTTATTTTTGAGAGAGAGCACTAGCAGGGGAGGGGGAGAGAGAAGGGGAGACATCGAATCCAAAGCAGCTCCAGGCTCTGAGCTGTCAGCACAGAGCCTGATGTGGGCCTCAAACCCATGATCCGCAAGATCATGACCTGAGCCAAAGTCGGATGCTTAACCGACTGAGCCCCCGGGTGCCCCCTGAGCCCCCCCAGGCACCTCCCTAAAACACACTTATGTTTATAGACACAGGCAGACCAACAACTCCTATAAATGCCAGTGTGGTCAACTCCACTGCATGAGTTTCTCTTTCTTTCATTTTACTATGTGTTAACTATGCTTTGAAGTTATTCTGGAGTCCTTTCTGGAACCTACTAGTAAGGTAAGAGGCATTGCCTTTGTGATGATCAGCAAAGAGTTCACTATTCCTATTCACCGCTTGTACCTGTGCTACCGCGTCTGCAAGACACAGAACCCCGTGCGAGAACTCACAGCACCCCCAGAGCCGGCCCTTGCCCAGGCAGCACGCTGAGTGCAATGTCAAACGGAGGCCACCCTGAGCTTTCCCGGCGAAAGCCTGGCCCTGCAGCTGGGTGCGACTGCAACGCCAACAGTGCCCCGGGGCCTGGAGACGCCGGCTCCCTGGTGAGGCGGCTGCCCCTGCTCTCCCCAGCCGGAGGAGCCAGGAGTCGTCGGGGGGAGTCTCTCCCTGGGCCGGCCCGCGCAAGGCAGGCTGAGGCAGGGGCGCCGGCTCCCTGCAGAGCGAACCGCCCACACGATCTTAACGTGCATCCAGTAATCCCAAGGAGGCGCTATGCAGCCCCTGAGACCGCTCACTGGCTTGCTCCAGTGGCCCCAGGAGGAACTTTGTCTCCTCCCTCGGTAACAGGCGCCTGTGGTTCTGAACTGAGAAAATCACCTGAGAAGCACCTACAAGGCCTCCCAGGAGGACGGTCGAGCGGCCTGACCCTCAGAGCTGACGGCGGCCACCGACAGGGGCAGCGCATGCAGGGAGCCACAGGAGCCCACCGACAGGACACACCCGTCGGGAACTGCCCTCATCTGTGAGATGCAAAAGCTGATACCCCGAACTACGACTTCTTTAAACCGGCACTCTGACCTCACCCCAAGCCACCATGGCATGACCCGGAAACACAGGGGAAGCTGGTGGTGGCCCGCCCCGCCTCCCCCCGCCCTCGTGGAGGCAGACTAGCGAGAAGGGTACATACTACTTGGACCTGGCCGTCCTCTCCGATCTGGTGGATCTGGACCTGCTGCGCGTTGGCCAGGGCGTAGTGCAGGGCCTGTGGCGGGGGCTGCGGCATCTCGCTGGCGGGGGGCGGCGTGCTCATCACAGTCTCTGCGGGAGGAACCAAGGCCTCAGCAACCAGCTGGGGACAGAGCAGCCACGGGCACGCCTCTGGGCCCCCCCAGGTGCCCACAAAGAGGGAAGGAAGGTCCCCTTCCCAGACGGCAGGCAGCAGGTCCCGGGGGAGGAGCCACGGCACTCTGTCGTCATGCGTCCTGAGTGCTGGGGACAGAGGCTTCTGACCGGTGGACAGGAGCTGTCTGAGGACCAGACTATTGTGACACACGGGATTCTCACCTACTTGTTTAAATGAAGTTGCTCAGGATTTGACACCAGCAGTAAGCAGTACTTGCTCACGGATAATTAAACTCACTGCGGAAAAGTATCTCCATCCACTAGTTTAAAGATACTTTTCCAATAAAACTACTCCCTTTGTTTAATCTAAAACAAGACATTAGTGTTGATGTGTTGTGTACTAACTTTAGTTCTAATGATACCTTAGTATAATTTTACTTTATGGTTTTTTTTTTTTTTTTGAGAGACAGAGAGAGACAGAGCATGAGCAGGGGAGGGGCAGAGAGAGAGGGAGACACAGATTCCGAAGCAACTCCAGACTCTGAGCTGTCAGTACAGAGTCTGACGTGAGGCTCGAACCCACGAACCGTGAGATCATGACCTGAGCTGAGCCACCCAGGCGCCCCTCACTGCATACATTTTAAAAAGTAACATGATGATGTTAAAATGTTAATACTTGTATTCTGTCAGAAATTACATCCTTTTCAATGATTTCAAAGTATAATGAAAAATTTTAGGTGTCGACGTTTTAAAACGTCTCCTTAAAAATACACAAGGAGGAGTACGCACTTTCCAACGTCTTAAAGAGGGTACAAGATGAAAACATTTAAAGTCCACCCTGCAAGGAGAAAGAACTACCTAACTAAATAGATGGTCAGATAACTCCTGCTCTAGTGTTAATAAAAATCAACTGATCTTGCTGGTTCTCAAATGCCTCAAAAATACAAGAAGAATTAGAACCCTAAGCTTCTAAACTAACTGCAGAAGACAGGACATGTGGGTAGCGTGTAAATGGTTTCCAAACCTAAGATTCAAATTCTTAAACCTGCCAATTAATCAACAGCTCCCTATAATTATACAAAAGGCCGCTCCAGAGCCCCCCTGTGCCCTCTCTGTGTCCAGAGGAGAGACAGCCACGCATACAGATGGGCGAGCAGTGGACTGCTGAGGCCTGGGTCTCCGCAGCTCTACAATAGTAGGCACTGCAGAGACCCCTTCCTGAGGCCTTCAACTCGCTGAGGAGTCCTGCAGGGAGTGTGCCAGGCTGCGGTTTAAATGGTGAAATGCTGTCATCTTTAACTTCAGCACTTACACAAGTCTACACAGTGCTCCCAGGCGGGACGGTCCAATACAAGTGTTTTAATAAACTGGTCTTTTACCAACTCATTGACACTAGTGATTCTGTGGTTTGTGTTCAAATGGGCAGGACTAATTCAGCTTTAAATAAACTAACCCTGGCTCAGAACTTCCTTTACAGCATTTATTTGGAAGTTCCTTTTTTAATCTGATAATTCAAAGATAAATAAGACAAATCCAGCTGGAATTACTACCAATTCCAAATTAAGCCGGGAATCCCGGCTTAACTGCATTTTCTTGGATTATTCTGTCACCGGGAGTCCCTGCAGCGAACCACCAACCCTGTCTTACCTAACTCTAGTCAAGCATGCAATACAATAAAAGAGGAAACAATTACATCAGTAGGAATTTCCCAAGAAATGTACTTTTTTAAAGTCTGATAACAGAACGTGCTCCGTGTTTGTCTCAAGAAGGCGGCAGGGAGCCCTGGCGCCAGGGCAGGCGTGGGAGGCCGCTGGGTCCTCGCGAGGCACACGGGGCCTCTGGAACAGAGCCGCGCTAACCTCCGCCCGTGGCTTTCCAAAAGCACCGCCTCGCATCGCGCTGCCCCTGCGCCCTGTGGCCGGGTCGCCTCCTCCGGACACCTGGCGGCAGAGACCTCCTTGGAGGCGGCAGCCTTCTCACGGGGGGCCTACACCCACCTTCCGAGAGCGAGAGGACGAGGGCAGCCCTGCCCCCTGCGTGCGAGTGCGCTGCGCTCCCGAGGAAAGAGCCGTGGCGCGGGCCACGGAAGGTGCCACCATTCTGTGGTTCTTCCAAAGCCACTGGCGTCAGCCAGCCGACAGGCTTCTCAAACGCTGTCTGTTTCAAAGAGCACGACCTGAGACGCAGGGCTCGCAGCCACACGCCAAGCCTGCCCGGGCACGGGGGCACTGAAGGCTCGGTCACATGGGGCGACTCCCCACCCACGAGAAGCCACCGGCACCCGAGAGCTACGCAAACCCAAAGCATCTTAGAAGAGACGCTGACATATTTATGAACAAAGAAACAACTGAAGAAACTCAATCTCATTAAACTGAATTACTATCGTTTAGTTGAAACACTAATAACTGTAAGGGAAATAAAAAATTGTAAGTAGGTGTAAAATGAGTCATAAAAGCACCAGCCACGTAACAGAAACCACATCCGAGTGGGAGATAAAGACCACCGGCGTCTCTGATCAGGGGTCAGGGGCCGACTCGGGGCCACCCAGCCCACCCACCCGACCACGGACTGGACTCAACCCCTCTGAACCTCAAACACGGTCCCGGCCGGCCTGAGGGGACCCCCCGCTGCTCCAGGCCCCTGCCCGGGGGTCCTGATTCAGGCCTCATCTCTCCAGGGATGGGCACACGCCGTACCCACAGGGAAAGCCTCAGGTTGCCAGGCCTCCTGGGTCCGTTGGGACAGGCACTGAATGCTCATCACGGCCACGCGGACCCCAAGGGGAGGACGTCCAGCTGACGCCTGTCTCCCTGCATCCGTGGCGTCGGTGCCTGCCCGCCCAAGGCCCACAGGGCGGGCTCTTCTTCAAGGAGCCACTGCTCCAGCCCAGCATCCAATCACAACCTCCCTAAGTTCCCAAGACAGGACTCCTCATTTGTAACAGAAAGGCCCAGATTCCTCGCTGGAGGATCCTTCCACGCTGCTGCTCGCAGAAGCATGGCTTGGGGGCACACCCTGTGTGGCCCCCTCCCACCGTCAGGAATCGCCGGCAAGCCACTACCAAAACCAGAGGACGGTCGCCTCCTGAGATCTGCTTCAGAGGGACAAGACCCCGCAAGGGTGCCGGGAACCAGAATCCGGGGTCCCGACCCCGGCCTCCATCAGGGCCTCAGGTTCTAAGAGCCGCTGCTAAGGGAGCCACTGCGAAGGTTTTTTTTAAAGGCTTTTGTTAAGATGTTTTGAGATGCGTGGGGTGAAAAACAACACTGAAGTCGCGGTGGGTTCCTCGTGAGCCTCTCCCCGCAGAAGACCAGCCCTCCAGCAGCGCCTGGAAGTCTAGCACGTCCCCGCTCTCTTTCGGGTAAGTCTAACTCAGGGCCCCGGTGATGAGCGGACAATCCGGGGCGGACCACCACCCCTCCCCCGCCCCCCACAGACGCCAGCAAAGGTGACCGGCCAGCGGTGTGGGGGGAGAAGGTGACAGCGGCTCGCCACCAGGCCCGGCACAGCCCTGCGCCTCTGGGAGCCCCCAGCCCCCCGCAGCGGCCCTGAGATGACTCGCTCGCAGGGCTGGAGGCACCGCGCTGAGGGGGCCGTGGGTGGCGCTGGCCCGTCCCCGAGAGGCCCCCGAGCTGCGCGCCGAGGACTCGGACGGAGCGTACCTGAGGCGCCGTAGGAGGAGGACGGCGTTCTCCTGGAGAAGCTCTTGACGGCCAGGCTCTGGCCTCGCTGCTTCCGCCGCCAGGCTGTCCGGCACTTGGAGTCGATGCTCTGCTTGATTCGATACCAGTCAGACTCCGTGATTCCGAACTTATAGAAAAGGTGACCTAAAAGCACACGTCCAGGATTAAAGGACGGCGAGGTGGAGGCCCCCACTTACGTCCTGGCCGTGCGGGCGCGACGTGAACACACGCGTGACCGGGGGCTGCGAGCCTCGCCCCAGGCACACCCGTGACGTTACGGACCCGCGTGTTTACCAGGCACGCGGCTGACCGCCCGCAAGGCAGCCGGTGCCGGGCCCCAGGGGCCTCCAGGACGCCCACACTCAACTCCACACACAGCACTCACGGGCCTGAACGTCCACACTGACCTCGAAGCCCACGACGCTGCTGTGTGTCCAAGCACCGGCTCAGCTCCTCCTGGGCCTCTGTGCCTGAAACTGTGCCCCATTCTCCCCAGCCTTGGCTCAGACTTGACCTCAGCGGCCCTGCCCTTAACCAGCCAGTCAGGCCCAGAGGCCCTCCCAGCGGCACCCTGTCCGGTTCTCTGACATCTTACAGAACTGCCATATCTACTGTGGCTGCTGTGCCCGGAGCCCAGACCACGGGGCGCAGCGCCCACTCCAGCCCTGGAGGACTAAACATGGTCCCGAGCCGTCTGAAGACACGCTCCCCGAGACCACATCGTTCTTGTTCCCAAGAGCGGGGCACACCGCGTGGGGCGGCCCCCCTCCCCCACTCCCCTGCCGGCCAGAGGCACACACCGCCTTGCCGAGGTCCGTCCGGGACCCGGCAGAGCATCTTACCGACGCCCACACTTGTCAACCACACGCACGACAGGGCACTCTCAGAACACGACTGACCGGCACCAGAATCCTCCCTCACCCAGAAGGAAGGCGGGGATCGGGCAGGCCACCGAGGAGCAGGTGGCGGACAGACACCCTCACTAGACACGTGACGTCTTCTCTGCTGAGACAAGAGAAAGTCCGTCACCACCGTGGGAACCACAAGAAACGCTCTTCAACCGGATGACCCCTTCTTGAGCGGCTCTCGGAAATTCACTGATTCACAGGAAGATAAATGGATGAAATTCAAAACTTTCATAATAAAACGATAGAGCCAGACAAGTTCCTGTTTTGACTGCTGGCAGGGCCACACTGAACCGGTCCGCTGAGAGCTCGGCAGGCACCTGACCCCTAAAACCTGCTCCCTCACGACCAGCAGGCAGAGAGCCTCACAACACAGGGGGCGCTTGTTTTCCTAAAGTCACAGAAGCATCGAAGTCTCTTTTCTCTTGGAAAGACAGGTCTTGCCTTCACCAGCATGTGCTTAAGACCTCTGTGAAATGACCACCAAAACCCTCTAACCTAGATAGAAGGTATTGGGTAGAGGAGAGAGGATTTATGGGATCAGAAAGAAAAGAAAAACAATCGAGTCATTCCAGCTGCATTTTGTAATCCTTGTGCACAAGAGGAAACACACAAATGAGGTGGCAGCTCCTACCATCCTGACTTTCAGGTCACCTCTAGAATAACCACAAACCATTAATCAATATTTATCAAGTGGTTGCCACGTGCCACGCAAATGGCTTTAAGTTCGAGGGGCTGAGTCAGAAGGTTCTGGGCTGATTACCAACTTTGGTGACAGGCGAGAGCCCCACTACCAACTGCAGTCACGGAGGCGCGGAAGACAGCGGTGCTGAGAGGGGAGAAACTGCAGCCACGGGCCTCCAGAAGGCCCTTCCCGGGGCACACTTCAGTTAAGAGGAACCCCCAGGGTGCCTGGGGGCTCAGCCAGCTGAGCGTCCGGCTTCGGCTCAGGTCTCAGGTTTGTGGGTTCGGGCCCCGTGTCAGACTCTGTGCTGGCAGCTCGGAGCCTGGAGCTGCTTCGGATTCTGTGTCTCCCTCTCTCTCTGCCCCTCCCCTGCTCCCACTGTCTCTCTCTGTCTCTCAAAAGTAAATAAACATTAAAAAAGAAAAAAATAAAACAAAACTATTAAAAAAGCAAAAGGAGCACACTAAATAAACCCACCCCCCCCCACCGTCCCCACACTGTCGTACTCAGGAAGAAACCTCCCGAATGCTGTGAGGGATTAACGACGTCATTTTACAAACCTGGCAACAGAAATGAGTGCACACAACACATGTGTATGTATAACATTAACATTTGAATTCCACTTTGTGAAAACCAACTTCCCAGGTGGAAACCTGGCTTACACAGTACGGAAAACACCCACCCAGGTACACAGCACCCATCCGCAAGTTCCTTCCCACAGCAAGCACCCCGTCCCCCCGCGGGGAGCGCCGGGCGCGGGCAGGAAGGTGCGCCCCGAGGTGCCCGCGATTCGGGCTCCGGCTCCGCCTCAGGGACTGGAGCAGGAGCCGGGGTGCGGCCTCAGACCGCTCCGTGCTGCCTGCACACGCTGCCTTCTCCGGCATCTGCGAAAGCGCGCCTGCCTTTCCTGACGGCACGGAGCAGCCACAGCGCAATGAGCGGCGGCGGGGGCAGCGTGTAACGAGTGATAAAGGGGAGACTTTGAGAGGCGCCTGGGGACTCAGGTGGTTAAGGTCAGGTCATGATCTCCCGGTCTGTGAGATAGAGCCCTGCGTCAGGCTCTGCGCTGACAGTCTGGAGCCTGCTTGGGATTCTCTTTCTTAGCCTCCCTGGTGGGGGCTCTCTCCCCTTCCCCCTACCCCCATATATAAATCTCTTTCACGTGCGATGGTCACAAGAAACCGCACAAATTAGAACGTCAACACACTAGGTCCGGCGCCTGGAGAACTGTCGGGAGGGAGGAGAGAGGCTCGCATCCAGGCCCCTGGGCACCCACCCGGGCGGAGCACCAATGGCCACGTGACTCCCAGGAGCACGTCCCTGCCCTGCACAGCACCCGGGGGGCCACCCAGGGACGCGCAGGAGACCTCAGGCGAAGGTGAGCAGCAACCCTGTGCAGGAGACACGGCCGCCCCCAGGCAGCCTCCAGTGCCTGCCCCAGCACACCAGGTCCCCAGGCAGCCGTGGGGCTCATCTCCTCCAGAGGGCAAGCCACCTGTCCCCTCACCATGCTGGGGGACAGTGCCCAGCAGGCAAGCCCTCTCAGCCACCCCCCAAAAGACGGTCCCTCTTAGCCTGCTTCTGCTGCTTCCCTGGCCAGCTGTCTGGCCACCCCCGCCCCCCACCAAAGATCTGAAGCTCCATCACCATTAAGCGCCCTCCCACGTCCCAGAGCGCCCATCCTGACGCTGGTGGTTCTGATCGTAAAACCACACCCCACTCCCCAACCACAAGCCCCACAGAGGGGCCGAAACGCACTGTGGGAAAAGAAACAGAGCTGGTGACCTCATGTCCTTGGTGGGGGGTGTGGGGCTTATCAGCCACAGAGGAATGAAAACTGCTATCACTGCTAATGTAACCTCAAGTTCAAGGGAAAGAACAGAAGACTGAGTGCCAGAAATTTATTTCTTAAAATTAGTCTTGACTGGAGACCAACTGGACTAGAAAAACCACAGAAACTTCAGCCCCTGAGGGAGGAGGCCCGGCCGCCATGCCCCTCCACACACCGTGCACCCCACGTCCAGGCCCCAGAGCCAGCGATGGCCCCGACTGAGGGGAAGCAGGAGCGAGAGCCCGAGGGCCCCCCAAGGCTGTGTGCGGGCGAACTGTGGCCAAGGGCCCCGACTGCTCCCTTCCGCATCTGTGCTCTCCGAGGCTGCCTCCCAGCTCTGCAGGCACTCCGGCACCTCGGTGTCACCAAACACACGTGTCACCAAACACACGTGTCGGGCACCCCCCGAGAAGCTGTGTAAGACACCACATTTGATTACAAGTTCCAAAGAGCCCAAGCCCTATGCACTGTGAAGCACCCCCCCAAATCCATGTCCTTCCCGGAGGCCCAGAACATGACCACCCCTGGAAACACGGTCATCACAAATGTGATCGAGACGTACAGGGTGCTCTGTCCCACAGGACTGGGGTCCTGACAAGGAGAGGGGAGGAGCACATCCACAGGGAGGACACGGGCAGTGACAGGAGTGGTGGGGTCACAGCCTGCCAGCACCAGAATCTCAGGCAGAAAGAGAGGGACTCCCTGCTGCTCTGAGCCCGAGTGCGGGAGCGCCAGCCAGCTTCGGCGGCAGGGCCGTGCTGCCCCGGACCCCCGCCTTCTCTCGGCGCAGCTCGGGGACGGGGCAGGGGGCCTGCCGGCCGCCGTGACCACGGGGCTCCAGTGCGCACCGAGCAGAGGTCAGGCCGCTTCTGCAAGTGCCAGGGGCCCGTGGGGACCTCGCCTCCACGCCAGCAGGCGGCACTGACCCCTTCAGAGGCCTGCGGCTGTCCTCCCACACGTGCTCCCGCTGCATTCCTAGCCCCTCACACGGGTGAGCCACGTGCCCCAGCACACGGCCGGGCGGG
This sequence comes from Suricata suricatta, assembly GCF_006229205.1. Lineage (NCBI taxonomy): Eukaryota > Metazoa > Chordata > Mammalia > Carnivora > Herpestidae > Suricata > Suricata suricatta. The sequence goes on from NC_043715.1 coordinate 1,465,131, forward strand.
GGCCCGCGTCCCTGGCAGATGAACCAGGAGAACGAGAGCCGTGTTTGTGATTTGAGGGGAAAAGCAGCCGCTGGCGGTCTTAGCTGAGGCTCCCTCACGGAGGCGTCCTGAACGTTCCCAGCTAGAACAACGTGCACCTGTGCACGGAACACGCACATGACACGGCGAGGTCACCCGAGGCTGGGGAGCCCGCCAGTGCTGGGGAGCCTTGGAAAGCCTGTTTCTCACGGGGTGTTTTCTGCACTACATCTCTCTCGCGAAAACCTGCACTCCCTCATTAGAAAGACACTTCTCAGAAACACAGCCTCTGTGTGTTGCAGAATTCCCTTTCCCCAGAGAAAGAAAGGGAGGAGAACACTTCTGTTGACAAAAATGAGAAATTCAAGTGGGACTCCTCCCGTGATGACTGCACTCAGAGGCGCAGGTTTCCCGTTGTGGAGGCTGTGAGGAGGCTCCCGAGTCTGCGGGGACCTGGAGAGAGGCCGGGCGACAGCCGCCAAGCCTCTCGGCCTCGCAGCGCTCAGCGCTCTATCCTCCCTCACCTGCTGCGTTCTGGTTTTGGTGCAACAATTTAAACTGGAACTGGCCCCAAGGGAAAAAGGGTCAACAACTACTTTGAACACTCCCAAATCACATCTGAAGGTCACACGGAGAGGGACCCTCACCCTGCGAACAGCCTCTGGCGGTAAGTCCAGAGTGGGGCTGCGGGGAGCCGACATCAGCAGGGGCCTACTGTGTGCAGGCGGGGCCCCGCCCCTCGCAGGCTGCTGTCCTGTAAGCACCAGGGGGCACTCGGGACCAGCCCAGAGCCGTGCAGTCAACGCCCCAGAGTCCTGACTCAAACCCAGCCTGCCTGTGTCCCTCCAGCCCAGGACTGTGCTCTGGTCACCAGGGCTGGGGCGAGGGGAAGTCCAGGCTCTGGGGGGGGCCGCAGATGTGATGGAGGAGCAGACGTGGGCGTGTGTGATGAGACTCGGCACCCTGCCCCCCACCCATCCACTTCTTGAGCTCCACCCAAGCCCCCAACACCCCGCTTCCAAATGCAGATGCCGAGGTCACCTGCTCCAGACACTCATGATGGAGCCAGGTTCTCCCAAGGGCCACACCCCGCCTGACTGCCTCTGCCTGGCGAGGCTGCAGCCCGCCCACAGCAAAGGCGCCCCACCGCCCCCCAGGGTCTGCAGGGCTCCAGGCCCCGAGCCCGCACCCTTCCTGCTCCTCCGGGTGGGAAGCTGCGAACACGGGGTGCACGTGACAGCTGGCTCCAGCCTAGTTCCACGCGACTCCTGGCTGGCTCTCTCACCGGGGCCTTATCGGAGGGAGGGAGGGAGGGAGGGAGGGAGCCGGTGAGGGCAGGCCCCCCTGCTCTGGGAAATCACACGTGAAAAAGAGCCAGCACACGTACTCGGGATCGGGAGCCCGCACCGTGAGGACACCCGCAGGCCGCCCCGGGGCCAGGCAAGGAGACAGGGCAAGCGTGCCCACTTCCACACAGCAGCTGTCTGCCGCAGTTCTCCACCGGCCCCCGACAGCCCGGCCCCACAGGAACACGCGGGCGGCCCAGTCTCCGGCTGAAACACTCAAGCACCCCCCCACCCCCCCACCCCCCGGCTTCAAAGCAAACACAACCGTTGTGCCGGCACATCAGAAGTTTCCGATGGTAAATCAGTCCTGGGCTGCACAGAACTGGGCGGTCCTCCACGCAGGCGGTGATATCGGGACCTCTGAGCCCCACCGAGCCAAGCCTTGCTCATGTCCCCAGAATCCCTGGAGTCGGTCTGCCCGCTCACTGCTCCCACCGCCGCAGGCCCAGGCCACAGCCACACTAGGCCCCCGACACAGCCTCGCCAGGACGCTGTCCTTCAGTCTCCCTGAAGCTCCCCCTCCCGTCCCCAGAGCAGTCCCACAGCCCGCACCGCCAGCGTGTCTCCGCGGTACCGGGCACCACGGGCATGGATGCGGGCACACTTCCATCCCGCAGGAGCTTGTGACGAGAGGCTGTCTGGGAACTGCATTAGCTTCCAGGGCGCGGGCTCGCCCGGCTGGCATGGGTGCATGTGGCACCACAGCTGGTGAGCGCAGGGGGCCGCCCCAGCCTCCCCAGGGGACATGCCCTGAACCTGCGGGGCCAAGGGAAGCGGACAGCTCCCGTCTGAGCCCCGACTACGCGGCAGCTGCCAGGTGAGAGGCTCAGCTCACGCTTCCTGACGCCCCGGGAAGGCAGCTCGGATTCCCAGATGGGGGAGGGCTCACGGGAGGGCCCATCTCACTGGCCCATCTGGCCGATGCAGCCCGGCCCCCCACACCGCACAGTCTCCCCGGGCACCAGCACATTGGCCCCATTATAGTGTGCTTCCACTCTGGGCCCCACCCCGCCTGGCTTCCCCGCCACCTCTGTGGAACCTTCTCCAAGCCTCCACCTAACAACCTGCATGTCCCAGCCTGTGCACGGGGTGCCTGTGCTCCCTGGACTGCTGCTCCGGGCGCATCTCCAAATGAGAGGCAACCTCCCTCCAGCCTCGGGTCCTGGGAGCCCTGTCAACTCCCCATGGGAAGAGCAGCCTGCCACCCAGAGGCCACTGTGCCCATGCAGCCCTGGGCCTGGTCTAGGCCCTCCATGAGGGCCTCCCCTTCCAACTCCCTAACAGGCTGTCAGGGCCACGGCCATTTACAAACACCTGACCGCACGCATATCCATCAGGAATCGGGCACCGCTTCCCCCTCATCTTCACAAGCCCACCACACTGGGCACTGTGGGTCACGGGGTGACCCACCACCCCACAGCATCCCATCAACGAGCCAGCCCAAGTTCTCAGGCTGCACACACAGCACGTGCCCAGAGACCTGACGGCGTGGGCACCCTGGAGGGTCCCGGCTGGAATCATGCTCCAGAGCAGAGGCTGGTGGATGGCAGCAGCCCACCCCCTGCTACTGAAAAATAACATTTTACTGGAACACAGCCAGGCCTATTTGTTTACGTTTTGTCTACGGCCACTTCCACGGCTGAGCAGTTCCGGGAGACCCTGCGGCCCACAGAGCCTGGCCCTCAGGAAAAGTCCACTGTCATCCATGAACTGGTCTGTCCCCACCTCGGGGGCTGATGTCTGCTGGTTACACAAACCGGAAGGATCCTCAGGACTGGCAATGGACACCCCTAGCGGGTCATACAGGAGAGGCAGAAAGCGGGGGGCCAAGAAATGGGGACACCACAATGGCGAGCCACTGTAGCGTAAGAGGGACCTAGGTTCTATTTCTTAGTGACCACCAGGAAGATCTACAGTCAGGAGAAAATGTTCAATTTTAATCTAACGTATAAGAGAACATGTGAAAACATACCTGTAATTTTTATAACTACAGAAAATGTGTATTTCTCCCTGTTCCCAACAGAAGGTTCATGCATCAACATCCGAGAGTTTCCTGAGACACAAAAAGGCTCCTTCCTGTCCCACCAGGGAGGAACCGTGCCCTTCCCTGGTCTGAGCAGGGAGCGCTGCGTAACTCACTCCCCCCTTCGTTAGACGAGGCTTGACTTGCCGTGCAAGCGCAGTGAGCCTGCAGACGCCGGGCCTCACGCGTGGACACCCAGTCTTTCTGTCAGAAGTCTCCTGTCTCGTGTCTTTCTGCTTCATTTCGTGTCTGTATCATAAGCCCCGTCAATGCCTCCCAGAGTCGGGCGGGCTCTGTGCAGTGGACAAGCCCAGGGGTGAGGAGTGAATGGGTGTTGCCGAGCATGTGGGCCACCTGCACCCCTTAAATGTCACCAACAGTATACAGGGATCACTGATTTGAGCGTGTGGCACTCTTCAAAGAGGAGGGAGAACCACACAGGCTGTGAGGGTATCGGGACCGGTACTATGAGATCTGCTGGCTACAGTCGCGGGGAGGCAGACAGCACCCTGCTCGGGCCACTGGGAAGCCAGGGAAAGGCCGCGGCCAGCAGAGGATAGGGACAGCTCTGGCCCCGCTCCTCTCCAGGCCTCAGGAACAGCCTGAGGACCGGTGAGGCCAGGGTCTGAAAGGCCTGTGTCCCCATGTCCTTCCCGTGGGCAGGCAGCAGCATTTACTCAAGGACAGGCTCCCCCAGCAGCTCCTGTCCTGGCTCTGGCACCAGTGCCGAGGCCAGCATCCTCCCCAACCCGGCAGTGTGGGTCCAGGCTCGGCCCCGAAACACTACCTCGTGAGACCCACCCTCAGCCAGACCCTCCCACGACCGGGCAGCAGGGGAGGCGAGCGGAAGAGAGAGGCCACACTTACACCGGATCCCGTAGATAGTGAGGGGGTCGAGCTGCTTCTTGCCGTGCTTGCCCTGGCCCGAGAGGTTGGACACGGCCTGCACCTCCCGGTGGAAGAGGTAGTCCAACAGAGTCAGCGCCATCTTCTCAGCGGTGCGGCAGTTGGTGCTGATGTGCAGCATGTCGGACGGAATGATGGCGCAGCGCACCCGCATCTCCGGGTTGTTCTCGTCGCCCAGCCACGTGCCGTTGGGGTAGTCCTCTGCGGAAGACAGGAGAGTCTCACTACGGTCACGAGTCCAGAGTTCCCGGCACTCAGCCCAAACCACTCAAGAGAGATCCTCCACAGGGGCTGCTGGCGGACCGCTCTCCCAACTTCCAAAGCGTGGCCGAGAGAGCACTGGGCGACCCCCAGTCACCGAGGATGGTGGTGTGGACACCTACGTCTGACGAACAGAAACCAGTGCATCATTCCCACAAGAGCCGCCCTGGTTTCCAGGGATCCATCTCAGAGAGACAGACGTCACAGTGCCCCCTGCAAATATCCCACTGCCTTCCAGACAGGCCTCCACAGGGCTCCGCTGGTCTCTCGAGCTCAGTTAAAAGCACACAGAGCGCAGAGTGCCGTCAGCAGTCTGCAGCCTGGGAGACAGGGCTGCCCACAGCCCTCGAGAGTCTGGTGACCGGAGGCCCCACAGTGCAGGCCGAGGGTGCCACCCAGACCCCACCCCCGGGCCTCAGTGTCTGCAAGAGGGGACACCAAACAAGCTCCAGCCTCAACCCAATTCTCTCTACAACTGCCACATGGTAGCGCTTCACCAACAGCTTCTAAAGACTGTGTGTCTTCAGTCTGCTGGCATCGGGAAGGGCAGCGAACCCGAGTGGTGGTCTCAGAGTGGGAGCGTCCGGGATGGTGCCGGGGGGAGGGGGGCTCCCTCCGCTTCCAGCAGCAGGACGGCCGCCTGGCGCACATCTGCCCCTGGGGCGCCGCCGACCCACGCGCGGCCCTGCAAGTGCTCTGAGAAGCCGCCCGGAAGCCAGGCACGTCCTGCATGAGACAACGGACTCGGCGGCCAGCTCTGGGCTGGACGGAGAGCTCAGGGCTGTGCAGACCGGCCCGTGCTCTCCTCCTCACTGCGGAGCCCCTCCCTGACGACTCGGGGCTCCTCTGGCCTGCTCTGTGGACCTCCCCCCCGCCTTCCCACCTCTGACCTCAGCTGTGACCTTGAAAGTCTGTCAATGGAAAGCACCTTCTTCTGACCTCCTCTTCAGAGCACTGTGACCGTTTACCTTTCCTTGTGGAAACTTCCTCCCTACCACACATGCTTTCCTTAACCCTTGGAAAACGCACCATTTGTGACCTTAAAATCTCCAAGGTACTGTTTACACAATGGAAAGTCCCAAGTCTCGCTTGACTGCGGGAGCAGGGCACACAGGCGGAGCAGGGTCTGGTGCCTGGCAAGCTGCGGGTCTCTGGGACCTAGGTACCCGTGGGGCTGCATGCTCTGCTGACACCGGACCTCTGATTCCCGCAGACCCGACCCGCTTGAACACGTCTGGAAACAGGCACTGCTCCACATGGTGCCAAACGCTCTGGCCATTCCCCATGGGAGAGAGCTTTGGGAGGAAGGGCTCCAGGAGCGGCAGATGGCAGAGCCCCTGGCCTCCTGTGCAAGCAGTTCGTCTTTGACTCTGCAAATTGGAAATCATTACATGCCCCAGACTTGGGCCTTCTCAAGGGTAGTGGGAAAAGCCAACACCCAGAGCTCAGTGTTCACGGGGCGGGGAGGCGGCCACCGCAATGATGGTGAGACAGGCACAAGGCTCACAGAGAGAGGGGGGGGCGGGCCATGCGGCCGCTGGCTCCCCTTCGCCTCGAGGAGAAACAGCGACTGCCGCACGCCAGCTGCCGCTCCAGCTCCCTCTGGGACCCAGGGAGGCCCCTGTGGGGTAGCGAGCGGACGTCAGCCAGCCTGGCTTCCGAGCTAGACCCTTAGTGGGGGGTGGCTTTGTTCAACCGCAAATTCCTTCACGTCATCGGAGTGACCTCGTCTGCAGGTGAAAGGGTGCTGTGACTCTCAAACAAAGGTCCACTCAAAGGAGCCTCCACATTTGGCAGAAGGAAGCTCCACTTATGATCCAAACCACTTGGAAACTGGACAGCTTTCCAGACCAACTCTTCTGACGCGAACACAGAGGCTAATTAAGGTATGAGAGAGCCCCTGAGTAAACAGGCCACTGTGGGACAGCAGGGACCTTAACAGGGAGACCGAAACTTCCCTCTGGGGGCCTGGGACAGAAGAGGGACACCAGCTCTGTCAAGTGGGCCGTAAGCCACGTCACAGCCACGGTTATCACTGCTTCAAGATTTCCCATGAGCTTTATTTTGAAATGTCCCAATGTTTACATTCCGACCTCTGGGAACAGAAGACGTCCCCGCGAGGGCGGCCAGCCCTGCCTTGCTTGGCCAAAGGCCCGGAGCAGAGCGAAGGGAGAGCCCGTCTGGGACTCGTGCATCCACTCGGCCCCTTCGCAGGGAGCCTGTCCCAGCTGAGCTCGCGAATCAGGTGCGCCAGCACCGGGTGGGGCTCAGCAGCCCCGTCAAGACGCCCGCGTCACCACCAGGGCGGCTGAGGCGAGGCTTCTGGCTTTAGCTGAGAGCAAAAGACAAATCGCAAATGTGATTTCTGGAAATGAGCCTAAGAGATGAGTAAGCAGGATCATTTCTCAGCAGCACCAGTGGTTTGCAGGTGAAGCAGTGGTGCCCGGGAGCATGTGCTCTGTAGATGCACGTCTCTGAACATCGCTCAGCTACAACCACGTTTGGCCTACGTGCAGGAAAAGAGGATGGGACGTGGGGGCTGTCCCGAGGTCACATCTGAAATGCCGTAAGGGCTCCGACTTGTGGAGTATTTACTATTGACAAACCCTTACTGGGCAGCTCCACGCCTGGCATGGGGTCTACCGGTCAGGACCGAAACCCTCAGCGAAGCCAGTCATGATTACACAGAGAGGAAGGACCTCCCCCACCTGCAGCAGTCAAGACACAGAGCCAGCAGGGGAAGGAGGGAGGACAGAGACGGGGGAGTGACCCAACGTTACTGAGAACTGACAGGGGATGTTGGGGGAGGAGAGGATGACAGAAGGACCCATCTGGACACCGATGGGGCTACTCAGCAGTCCAAGAATACGTCTCAGTAGAGGACCTACGGTGGTGAAATCCGGAGCACCTGGATGGCTTAGTCAGTTAAGCATCCAACTTGATTTCGGCTCGTGTCATGATCTCTTATGAGGTCAAGCCTGATATAGGGCTGTGCACTGACAGTGCAGAACCTGCTTGGGATTCTCTCTCTCTCTCCCTCTCTCTGTTCTTCATTGGCTTGTGCGTGGTCTCTCTCTCTCTCTCTCTCTCTCTCTCTCTGAAAATAAACTTAAAAAAAAAAGAAAGAAAGAAACCTTCCACATTGCAAGCCCTTGCTAAGGACTTAACTGTGAATCCCGTCAAACCCAAGGCAGTATCTGCTGACTCCGAGCATCTCTGGACCTAAGTGTTTGAACGAGAGGCCCACAGGGAAGGGTGGCAGCGTCCTGAGCCAGGAGGAGTACAGAGCCACACTGCCTGCTGCCCAGACCACCATGGACACAGCAAGCAGGCTGGCACAAGGCCTTAACTGCCAATGCTGCCCAGACCGCTGCAGCCCTTCTCAGGGGTAATAACGTAACTGTGCTGAGCTAACGCCCCGTGTTTACTTGATGTCGTCAAAGCATATAAACACTGGACAAGAGCTCAGTGTTGTCTTCCAAACAGTGACCAACATCTTGTCAAGCTGATCCCGGACCGCGTGCCTGGAATGCGCAGGACGTGACTCGGGCAAACACAAGCAGCTCAGGTCTCTGCAAACACCCCCTGAACCACGACGTTTACCCGAGCCCTGCGGACCAGCTTCCTTCCAGGCTGCCCTGCAAACCTAGCCCACCTCTCGGTTCCCATCCCAGGGAAGGGCCTTCTTCCATGGCGTCCATGCCGTGAGGCCGCCCACTGGCACGAATCAGAAGCCCCTTAGCAGGGGGCGTCTGCACCCACACACCCGTGCCAGGAGCACCTCACCTTGTCCAAACCCTATACTCTGGCCCTGGCACCCAGAGAAAAGACCATTCTTCCAAATGGTGCCAACCAGACAGCCTCATGGTTCCAGAACAACAAAGAAAAACACCAGCAAACCAACACCATGACATATGTGCAAATCAGTATTTCCAAAGAGATTCCAACTATTCGAAAACAAAATATGATGCTAAATGACTGAACAAATCTACACATGAAAGTTAAGCCTCACTTTTTTCATGTCAAACATGATGAATCATCAGTAAGACTAATTCACCAGCAGTAAGTCTGTCCTCAGTGACAGGTCTCCGCTCAGAGCACCGCAGACGAGGACATCGAAGGGCACGTCCAAGGCCAAGGACGCCAACACCAGCAGGAGAATCGCGACGCGGGGGGCGGTCTCCTCACCAGGCCCTCGCAGGAAGCTGCTTCCATGTCCAGCCAGGGCTCCCTGCAGATAGATGCCTATCGGCAAAAATGCCTGCCCTCCAGGCCAAGCACATGGGTTTCTGGAAATGTTACCAGAATATTCCAGAGAATGGAAGGTGTCAGTTTAAATTCCTCTGGAAAGCAGTATGAAGGCTCCTCAAAAAATTAAAAATAGAACTACCCCATGACCCAGCAATTGCACTACTAGGTGTTTCTCCAAGGGATACAGGTGTGCTGTTTTGAAGGGACACACGCACCCCAGTGTTTATGGCAGCGCCACTGACAACACCCAAAGTATGGAAAGAGCCCAGATGCCCACTGGCAGATGAAGGGATAAAGAAGATGTGGTGTACATATACAACGGAGTATTACTCGGCGATCAGAAAGAATAAAACCTTCCATCTGCAATCACGTGGTGGAACTGGAGGGTATTATGCTAAGCAAAATTAGTCAGAGAAAGGCACGTCTCATATGGCTATGGCTTCACTCATATGAAGAATTTAGGATATAAAACAGATGAACAGAAGGAAAGGGAAGCAAAAATAATATAAAACCAGGGACGCAGACAAAACCTAAGAGACTCTTAAATATGGAGAACGAACAGAGGGTTGCTGGAGGGGTTGTGGGAGGGGGGACGGGCTACATGGGTGAGGGGCGTTACGGAGGACTTGTGGGGATGAGCACTGGGTCTCACACGTAGGGATGAATCACTGCAGTCTACTCCTGAAATCACTGTTGCACTACGTGCTAACTCAGATATACATTAAAAATACATTAGTTATTTTAAAAATGAAACATGAAAAAATAAAAAATATTAAAGATACATTATGCCAAGAATATTATTGAACTTTGGCACTCAAAAAAAATTCCTATAGTAAGTACTATCACAAGAAATGATGCTTCTCCCCCCAGAAGTAAATCACTCCAAAAAATTTCTCTTATCCCCCACCCTCCTACGACTCCTGAAAATCACAGTTTAAATTTCCCGTGTAACATAGAAAATTATCCAGAAACTTTATTCCAATCAAACATCTCAAAACTTTTTAGAGGGCATTTTATGACCTATTTACAAACTACTCGAGCCTAACTTCACCAGTCACCCTGTGAGTCCCAGGGGTGTGGACTCTGGAGCAAGAAGTCAAGCCCGGTGGACAGGAACGACAGCCGAGTCCCACTGCCCAACACAGCGACGAGAGATCACTGCCACAGAAGCAGGGGACCCAGCCCAGGGGGAGAGAGGACCCCCGGGCTCCACCATCACCATCTGCGGTCGTCCGGGAGAGGAGCAGCACCTCCGCGACCGCCCGGCTCCGGCGTCCGGGCCCTGGCCCTCACAGGGTCCCCGCAGCGGGCCAGCTGGTTCAGTTCCGCTCCCCTTGGAAATACTCGGCCTAACCCACTTCCAACTCGGGAGCAAGAACCCAGTCTGGACTCCAGCTTCTCACCAGGACAATGAATCAGGTCCTTTAAGGGGAAAACAAGATGAAATATCCTTTCACATACATATTTGAGAAATTCACTTTTTGACAATTCATAAAGGACTTAGTTTTACCAAAACAGCTTGGTCAGTTTGGGCATCTGAAACAAGAGAAAACTTCTACTGGCTTTATTTTAAAACCAGCAGATGATGAGAAAAATAAACTCGCCTCCTATTCCAATGACAAACCCTCAATGAAATTACCTGGCACTTCTGCAAAGTCTAACTTAATGAAAAACTTGGAGCAGTTACTTGCATTTTCTTATTGAAACACTGAGGAAAAATACTTGTTCTGAGCTTCTGCTCCAGCCCCAGGACAAGGAACGGAAGAAAGCGCCAAGCTGCAAGCGGCTGCCACGTTCTCACGACTGTCCCAGTTAAACGGAGAGAGGAGAGGCCCCCCGGTGTCCCGCTACCTCTCACTATTCCCTGGCACACGTGTGTACAGACGTGCCCCAGCCCATGACGTGCATGCCCCCAGTGACAGCAGTGAGCCTTGCCGAACTCACTGCACACCCACAGCCTCAACACATCTCTCTTCCCAGATGGCACCGACCCGGCACCCACCCCCCAACTGCAGCTCAGGGCTCTCTGCCGAGCATCGCTGCCCCTGCGTGCGCGTGACCTCTAAGCGGCAAGGGGAGGTGCGTCTAGGAGGCTACCTGCCCCGCCAATGCCACCTCGCTCCGGCCAGCCTCGCTACCACCTCACCTCCTTCTAAAGACACTGTGCTGCTGCCCATAGTGTCCTGCCTGCAGGCACGAGAAACGTCTCAGTCATGGTGTCCCATGTGTCCGCAGCACCAATGGAGGAAAGGGCAAGGGAGCAGGTGCCTGCCTCCTGTGAACGTGCTGCTTGGGCACGCCGGTGGGTCCCGGTGATGTTCCCAGAGGCCCCACACCCTCACGGAGGGCTGCTTGTCACCACAGGTGTCCGTTGGCTATGACTGAGATGCCACATAATCAGTTCTCCATCGTCATGAGGAGTGACACTACCCCAAGGACAGTGAACAAAGGACAGAAGGAGCACTGATGACTCACTGTGGGCTCCAGGGCTCCTCAGAGGCACGGGGCCCGGCGCCAGTCCCACAACACAGCAAATCTCCCGTCAGCCTCACTCCAGGTCAGCCTCCCCCACCTCCAGGCAGCTCTTCAGGGAACAGATTGGTGGCCAACTGGTGTCACGCTATATTTTCTATCTATACCAAAAACCAACTTTCATCTTGCTTCTGTAAAGACCTGCCCAAACTTTATGAATTTCAAAAGCAACATACTGTGCACAGTGGAAGACACAGCCCAAACGAGTGCACTGGGGCAGATGCTCAGGGGCCTCTGGGCCTAACGCACCACAAGGAAAATCCGTGCAGAGCCCACAGTACAGCCAGGGCCTGGAAGCTTCCAGGCCGCACCACTGCATACAGACCTCACAGCTCAAGGGTTTCCACAGCCAGGACTGGACGGACGGGACCGGCAAATAGTGAATTCTCCCACTTGAGGGAGAGGCTGAGAGTCCCACGTGCAATACAGGGAACATGTGCTTTTGTGCGGCCTAGAATCACCTGTCCCACAGAAGGATCACGTGCCAGGCAGGACATTCCAGGATCCTGGAGCCTATTTCTATTTACGTAAAAATAAAGCTACACTTGTCACCACATGTCAGCTCCAGCCATCTGCTGACTTCTATGAACATCACACAGAGATATTTCAGAGGAATCTGCGTCCCCGCCGCATACCTGTGGACATTTAACGAGCGGGGGGGGGGGGGGGGGGGGGGGGGGGGGGGGGGGGGGGGGGGGGGGGGGGGGGGGGGGGGGGGGGGGGGGGTGACGTGACAAGAGGGGCCAGAAAGAACAAAAGAGAAGGGAGGGCCATGGCAGACCCTGCCCCTCGGGGGTGGCCGCACGCCTCGAGGGCGGCAGTGCATGCCAGATGGCCCCCGACAGGCCGTCCTTCCTGAAAAACCAAGGGTTTCGTTAATCACATGAAACAGAAGTGGAGGATTTTCAAATCCATAAAACTGACATCACAAACTACAAACTAGAGATTTCAATTTAGAAATGGCACATTCCACAATTTTCTTTCAAAAATGCTTTTTTGGAGCGGACTATTTTTGCAGACACCTGCGCCCTCAGAACTGAAGAACGGCCCTTTTCCACCACCGAGAGAGTGACAAAGTTCTGTGCAGCACACAGAACGCACACCCGAGCGGAAGCCCCTAGGGCATCTGCAAATCTAAAAAGGACCGATTAGAAAGAGTTGCCCAAAGGCCTCTGAGCACCTGCCCTAAGGAACCCTGGGCTCCGAGTGACAGGACCACGCCGTCCGGTCCCGTGCACAGAGGCTGAGGGGCCTGGCCGGAGTCCCAGAAGCCCCATCAGGAAAAGTGGACCACGAGGTAGTGGTGAGATATTTCCAAAATGGTGTTTAGTCCACATCCAGGCCGATTACCCCCTGCCCTTCCCAGCTCTGACCTCACCTCCGGGCTTTTGTCGCCTGAGCCCCGACCCCTCAGAGGCTGCAGGAGCCCAGCGCTCGCCCGTCTCTGGTGGCCCTCACTGCCTGGCACACCCAACTCACCGCAGCCCCTCCTGAGCCAGGCACTTCGTGGGGCCAGCACCTGCAGCCCGCCGCAGTGAGGACAAGCCCAGGACGGAGGGCTGCTGCTCTTAAACCGGACCTCTCCATGCCTCCACGGGGGCCGGGGTGGTCAGGGCAGGGCAGCCCGGCCCGCAGGCTCTGGCCATGCCCACGGAGAGCAGCCCCGGGCACGAGCTGACCAAGGCGTTCCAAGACGTGCCCTGCCGGCCGGGCCGGCCTCCCCGCACCGGCTCACTTACGATACTTGGCACCAACTTCTAAATCCTCGTAAACTCAGGTGCTTGAATCTGACTGTGCCCCTTATTCACGTGCCACCTTGAATGAGCGCTGCCAACACGCTAACCTCTGACCAGCCTAAAAGAACTGACGACCCGCCCACCAATCTGGCATCTGACACAGTTCACTTCGTACCCACTGCCCAAACAACCACGCTCATTTGGGAGTGGGGTGAATCTGTAAGCTATAAACAGACTGATAAGTTGGGTTTTTTAAAGATGCAGTTTAAGAGGATTGAGTTCCAGGCAGGATACTATGGAAAAAGGAAAAAACAAACGTTCTCTTGGCACGGGAGCACCACCGACGGAGCGGCAGGACCGGGTGGCCCCACGCAGCACAAGTCGTCACGAGCTCGACCGTGACTACAGCACAGACCAAGGACGCCCCAGTCCCTCGCCACGAAGGAGTGGGAAGCACCGGGCACAGACGGGGGTCTCCAGCGTCCTGCGCCGCCCATTCCGGACTGCGGGGAGAGTGGCCGGAACCCCCTCCCCGCGAGGGCATGCCCTGGTCTGCCCCGCTCGAGGACACAGTCAGTGTTCATGCGCCTCGCTGGGGCCGGTCACCAACCTGTGACCCCACTCTTCTTAGGAGCCCACTTATGATCGCCAGTAAGATGCTGTTTAATGTTATGATGTCATAAAGAATTTGTTTAAAAAGAGTTTCTGTAAAATAAATTACGTAAACAGATTCACAAGAGGTGTTTTCGGCTGCATGCCCTCCTTCACGTGCGCAGGCTGATGTTCTGGGGACACGGCGATCTGAGCCGATCAGGTCTCCGCCCCGGTGCATTGCCTTCCCGTGGCTGTGACCGACCACCTTTCCCAAATTAACTGCTTCTGCCGGATGTCACCCTGCTACCCCCACCGAGTCCATCACACACATTTACCACTTAAGTCCCGTTACTGACTGGGCTTTGGAACATTCATGAGGCCAATTTCCAACAAAAATTCAATTATAATTCAAGTACAATCCCTCCCCATTAAAACTGAGTACCCAACATCTTATAAGTAGGATTACTCAAGGTTTTTAAGAATTCTCAAATGCACAGACAGCAAGAATTTAAACTCTTTATTAAGAAATCACTAAATCTGGGGTGCCTGGGTGGCTCAGTCAGTTGAGCAACCCACATCGGCTCAGGTCACATGATCTCGTGTTCATGAGTTCGAGTCCCACATCAGGCTCTGTGCTGACAGCTCAAAGCCTGGAGCCTATTTCAGAGACTCTGTGCCTCCCTCTCTCTCTGCCCCTCCCCTGCTCACACTCTGTCTTTCTCCCTCTCTCTCTCAAAAAGTAAAATAAACGTTACAAAATTTAAAAAATAAAGAAATGACTAAATCCCTTCATTCATTTTAACACATCCCACTCCTGGACCTCTGACTCGGCCAGCTGAATGTCTGGGGGACGACACCCCCGTGTTCTCAGTACTCCCCAGACGCAGGAGTGGACTGTGACCATGCCGCCAAAAGAGAGGAGGAAGAACCAGAGCTAAGTTTACTGCCCACTGCCCTCACCAGTCAGTACTCCTGAGTCTGAGGAAATCTGTGTCTAACAGACACCAGAGCCTGCACAGAAGCACGGGGACAAATGATCGGATAACTTGCAGTAAATAACGGGACTCTACAGGTGATATAAAACAACAGGTCAAGTCATGCAAACCGTCTGGAATTCTTAAGAACTAAACCATTTTGAAACCTGTTGTTTCTAAAACTGCAGGCACTGAAGTCCTCCTCTACGAAGGTAAGGACAACGTGCGTGCCTGCAGCTCTGCGCTGTCGGCAGGGATCAGTGGCCCCCAGAAAGCCACGGCCCCGTAGAGCCCTGCGCGTGAGCGTTGCTTCTCGAACACAGCTCAGGGACCTGGCGCGCTCTCCAGCCGAGCGAGCGAGGACTCCGGGGGCGGGGAGCGCACGCGCCCGCCCGTCTCAGAGCCGTGGTTCGCGGCAGTGCCTCCGGTACGAGACGTTCACTGGGCAGCTCCGTCCTCACCGGCGGCGTCCACGGCGCTCCCCGAGGGCCCGGCCCGCCTCCGCGTCCTCCCAGCAGCGAGGGAGGAGCTGGGGCCACACGGCAGCCGAGCTGCTGGCGCGGAGCCTCACGGGGCGGGGGCGGCCGGCGAACGCGTCCCTGCACATCTGCCCCCGCACGGCAGTCAGGCCGGACAGGCCTGAGGTATGACCTCCTCTCTGGTATAAAGTAAACCTGAGAACCAGAAACCTTTCTCTTGTCACCCCAATCCTGACAACAGGTACCACCATGCCTGATGGAAACAATCTCCTAAACTTCCTACAAAATGCATCCGCTCACAAGCAACTCAGACTCAGATCAAAAGAAAATCTGTATCTTTTCCCCACAAACATTGATAAGCTCAAAACCTGACTCCTTTTGCTATGTTCATTTGTGTCACTCTGCAGTTTACCACATGAAATACACGCCACATTGATCACATCACAGTAAAACACACACACACACACACACACACACACACACACACACAGATGGAATATTTTGTATCTACAGGACCCTCGGAAACTCCTGGCACCATCGAGCGTCACTCTCCTTAGCTGATGCACTTTAAACCAAACACACACTGGGCCTTGGGTGGCTGGACAGGCCCGCGTGGGCGACAGAACCCGCCCGGACGGGCAGGAAGAGCAGTCGGGCTTCTCCGCACCTGCTGCAGACGCCACCTCCGCCACCATGCTGCGTGTCCATCGTGGACACTGGCGGCATCCTCTCGTCCTCAGATTTAACGTGTAAAAAACTGACCTAGCGACTCTACTCCAGGTGCCTATCCAAGAGAAACAAAACCTTGCGTTCTCACAAACACCTATTCACGAACGCTCAGAACAGTTAAAGAGCAGAAGCACCCCGAGGGTCCGTGGACAGAGGAGCGGATGAGCACAGCGCGGCCCATCCACACGCCGGCGCGGGACCCCGCCCCCGAAGGAAGTGCTGACGCCACACTGTGGACGGCACCCCACGGCCCACACGTGCGAAGTGTCTGCTGCACAGAATGCCAAAGACAGAGAGCGGACGGTGGCCGCCGGGGAGGCTGGGCAGGGACTGCGCAGGGCTCCTTTCCAGGGAGACGGAGGTCCCGGCATTAACTGGGTGCTGGGCGTACGACTGTGAGAACGGTTTTCAAAAAGCCACTGAATTGTATGCTTTAAAATGGCCAACTTTAGGGCCCTGAGAGGTTCAGAGAGTCTAGTGTTCAACTCTGGCTCTTAGCTCAGGTCATGATCTTGCAGTTCATGAGTTTGAGCCCCATGTCGGGCTCTGGGCTGACAGCACAGAACCTTCTTGGGAGTTTCTCTCTCTACCTCTCCCCTGCTCATACTGTTTCTCTCTCTCTCTCTCAAAATAAATAAATAAATGTCATAAATAAATAGGTCAAATCTATAGTACTTAAATTAGATCTCAGTTTTTTAATTTAAATTACATTCTTTTAGATGTTTATTTTAGAGAGACAGACCAAGCATGAGCAAGGGAGGGGCAGAGAGAGAGGGAGACACAGAATCCAAAGCAGCTCCAGGCTGAGCTGTCAGCACAGAGCTCGATGCAGGGCTCAAACCCACGAACCTGCGATCATGACCTGAGCGAAGTCGGACGCTTAACTGACTGAGTCCTCCAGGCGCCCCGATCTCAGGTTTTAAAAGGCGGCCCCTAAACTCTGTTTCTCCCGTTCCTGCTCTGCTGTCCCGATCCTCACAATTTAGGTCAGAGGTGGGCAAAACTTTGAAGAAAACACTGCTTTCAATGTTTCAGATAATGGGAACCAGTTTCACAGGAAAATCTTTGCTCAGTAAATCTACATCATCGTTTTAGGAAACCTACATCGCATTTATGATCAAAACCAACGACTCAGACGTAAAGCAGAACACCTCCCCGGTTTCCCAGCACACAGAGCCCAGGCCGGGGAGGCCGGCAGCGCCGCACGAAGCACGCCTGCACTGCCCTCCTCCCCGTGCTGCCCGAGGCTGCGTGGAAGCCCACGTTAGCCTGCAGAGGCAGGACAAGGCACCAGGCGGCCCCGAGGACTGTGGCATGAGAAGCAGGGGGACGGGACACGGTGTGGGTGAATCGGGCTCATGTCCGGGCGCCTGCCAAGCAGCTCCCTCTGCCTCTCACGTGAGGTGGCACAGTCCCGCTCTGAGCACCTGTGTCTGGCCCCCCGCCGAGACGTGGAGAGGCCTCTGTTCAGAGGCAGTGACCAGCTCCTGCTTACAGAAGCCCAGCGGTGTGCCATGAGAAAGCCTCCAGAAACCGCCGAACGTGCGTGAATGCGGGAGGGGTCCTGTGCCGCACCGGACGAGACCCCGGTAAGTCACGGCGTTTATGTTCACACAGGAAAAGCCCACAGGATTTACCGAGATCTCAGAGGATACGACATTCCAAGTTACTGCCACTGTCTTCTACCACGTTTTAAAAACAGTAAACATGAACAAATCTTCCTCCACTTAGGATGGGGTTATGTCTCAAAATACCTACCGTAGATTTGGAAACATTTTAAGTCAGAAATGCACTCACTGCCCCTAACCTGCTGAGCATCACACCCTAGCCGGGCCCAGCCTGACTGTGCTCACAGCACCCACAGCAGCCTGCTGCTGGGCACAATCACCTCACACAGATCACGACGCAAGAAACCGCTCACGGAATGCACGCACCAACCGCACCAACACCACGGAAGGTGATGGGATGGCTGTGTGGGTGCGGGCGGGGCGGTCGGGGTGCTGGCCATCGACCTCACGGTCCCAGTGCCCCGCACCAGGAGGGAGGATCAGCCTGCACGTCGCTAGCGCGGGAGAAGATCCAAACTCACAATCCGAAGCACGGTGTCTGCAGCACGTGAACCGCATGTGCACCGCTGGAAAGCTAGAAAATCATCAAGTTGGACTGTATCATAAGGCAGGGACTGCACCACTTTCTTAAGACGCGAAAAACACACAAACAACAGAACAGTGTACCTACTGCCATTCAGGCAAAGGAAAGAAGTCTGCAGGCGCACCTTCCGAGTTCAGGGTGATGAGGGTGACGTTGTTCCCAATGTTCTGACTTCCCGACTGCCCGCAGGTGGAGACGGAGTCGCTGGCCTCGGACCCGCTCTCCCCGTCCTCGTTGTGGCTGTCGTCCTGACCCGGCACCTTCACCACAATGGTGTTCTGCCGTCTCCCGGGCACCGCGCTGAGCGGGAAACAAAAACACCAGCCAATGTCGTGAGAGCAGCACAAGCAACGAGCAGAGCAGCGCCGAGGCCGCCGCGCTTCTCCCCTCCGCTCGCAGGGAGGCTGGCCGCGCCAGGGCAGCTCCCGAGCCTCCCCACCCCGCTCTCTCTACTCAGGGTAACAGCACCCGAACTGCACAAAGTGGCCTGGGGTTGGAAGAAACTGTATAAAACGTAAAAGTTTACAAGCACGTTCATATCGCAGAAGACGTAAAGCCACGCCCCACTGTGATCAAGGCCTGGAAGGCAGCTCTCTGATCGTGGAGGGGACCCCACAAAACGCTGACATTTGAGTAAGAGCAACTTTGAGGGCTGTGTCACGGAGAGGACTGGACGAAGACAAAGCGTGCCTGGAGACTTCGAGCGACCCTGTCCGCTCCGCACTGGTAGGCCTTCTAGAAGGGACTCAGCCTTTCTCAACAGTTCTCACTCCTAGCTATTCCTACCAACAAACACCACTGAAGTGGGTCTGAAAGGCCAGCCACGGCTCTCCGGGGGCTGTTCTCACCACGAATGGGGTCCTGCTATGGAGCAAGAAGAAACTGCCAGAAAAATGGGACACGGGCTGTCAGCTCCAAAAAAGGCTCAGAACACATACATTTATTACCTGGAGACCTGCTACGTGCCTCTTCCATGACCCCACCACACCCCTTCATGGGGCGGCTAAGCACTGAGAAGGGGAAGAAGCCCAAGGCCCCCGCCTACAAAGACCAGAGGTGCTGCCAGCCGTGGTCATGCCGCAGGGAGGGGGCTACAGCTTATGAACTTGACCCTGAAGCAGCCTGCCCAAGCTGACCTCCAGCAGAGCCCTTGCGGGAGGCAGGCCTGACCCCACCTCTCCGCCACCGGCCAGACCTCCTTAGTCCCTGAGCACCAACAACTCTTGTCCGGCCACCTAACACGGCAGGCCCGCAGCACGGCTAGGCCCTGGGAGCCTGGGCTCGGACAATAAAGACAACAGGGCAGAGCTGGGGCAGGAGCGACCTGCAGAGGACACGGAGAGAAAAAGGCAAACAGAACTCTGCGAACACACTGCAGGAAACAATAAGCAAAACCACCCTCTTGGGGCAGGTTTCCAGGAAAAGCTGAGCCCAGACTGCCAGGCAGGGCCGTCCGCAGCACCAGCGCCATCACTCGGTGCCCCCTATGCACTCTTACGTCTAACCAAGGTTACATTTCCAGTGTCTCAAAAGAAAAAGGTGGGAGAAAAAAATCATCACCTCGAAATGCCTGCATCACGTAGCAAACTTCAAAGAAAGTGTCTGCTGACCGGACATGCTGCTCTGCAGACAGACAGACGCACGTGAGGGAGCGGTGGCTGGGGAGGAGGGCACAGCTCCACCGGCTGCTGGAGACACAGAGCAATCTCCCCTTTACGCACGTGAGCACCAGACACAGAGGTTCCAAGTGCACCCCCCCTTAGCACGCCCCCCTTCGCCGACCAGCACATCAGCACGTGGGCCCCCACGCGGTGTGGCCCGCCCCCAGCACAGACAACTGTGGGTCGCGCCTGCTGGGCTCAACCGAGCGGCTGTGCCCCGCTCACAACGTGGAGTGGTTCTCGAGGGGACTCGTCACGGTGGCAGTGGCAGGGAAAGGTGGGGTTCGTGTTGTGGCTACTGACTTGCTAATGATATTTTCCAGGGAATCCGGTGCCCTGTTGCTCAAGGGGTCTTCCATCTTGGCTACAATGGCGTTCTGCCGATCATTGTTGAGTATTACTGTAGTCTGGGGGACGACGCTAGGGAACAAAAGAATCACAAAGAAAAAGAAGTCCTTAAAACAACAACATTCATTATAAGAATACACAAGAGTAATTCAATACAGTCAGCATCCAATGACCTGCACTGCGGGCGGGAGGCGGCCCCGCACAGAAGTCACGTTTAAAGTAACTCGCTGTTCACACCGGGCATGGGATAAGCGAGCGGCGGACTGCTCCGTGTGGTCCGGAGTCTATGGCCCCTCGCTGCTGGCGCGTTCGGTTACGAACGTTCACACCTTTAAACAGAACGGAGCAAGCGGTCACAGGGTGACAGTGGGGCTTTGAAGTAGCACCTCTGCGTGAAACTCAATTTGATGTTTTTACTGTCCCGTCCCCAGGACGTCCTTCCTACCTGGCAGACCGAGGCTTTCATAACCACACCTATCAACATCATTCCAAAATGTTAGTTCTGGAAGGCCAGGGGCAAACGTACCAGAGGGGCTGTGGGCAAATCCACCTGACATTTGTTACCTCTACCTTCTACTAGGGGAGCGTGTGGACCACACATGGGTCTTTGCTTTGAAGGAAAACGATTATACAAACGAACAGAGCCCTATCCGGGAACCTTCTAGCGACAGCACTGGGAGTTTAAGCAGTAGCCAGCAGCTCGTCTCCAGGTTCTCCCGGAGGCTGCTCGGCCATTAATCTTCTGGCCACAGGCAGTGTGAGCACGCTCTCCTGAGGTTACAGGGCCGGAGGAGCACCGGAAATGCACAGCACACCACCTGAGCACATGTCATTCTTGAGTTTCACAACCCTGGGAGAACCACTGCTTTCATGTGAGAAGACTTCATGTAACCAAAAGCACGTAAGAAAATGAAGCCCAGCGTCACAGCAACACGGCTGGTTAACGCCCCTTCCCCAAACCAGGTCACAAATGGCACCATTTCATGTCCAAGTAAATCACGGGACTGTGAGCGGTTTTTCTAAAATAAAACCATAATCAACTGCATTTCATTAAAAAGTATTATTTTTTTCAATGATTCTGTTTGTTCTTTGGTAACACCTAAAGTAACCCACCACATCTTACAACCTATGCACGGGCAGGCGTGATGGAGGTGACCTTCGACCTGGTGCTGTGGCCACACAGGCTTGGAAGACTTGAGCTTCTCCTGTATCAGAACATGCATACATTTGGAATTTTCCTGAAACATGTTCTGTGGAGCACTACTCCCCCCAACCCCAGGACCACCCCCCCATCTCCGCTCCACCTCCTCCCTGAGCACCTAACTGGGACGAGCCTGTGGGGTAACAGCAGTTCCCTGAGGAGAATTCCCGATGGACAGAGGCACCGCAGAGGCACCAGAAGTCCTGGGGGAAACAGGGAAGGATTTATTCCTGCCACCATCTGGCAAAGCTGTTTGAGTAAATATGTCTTTTCTCCCTAACTATTCTTGCTAAGATCAAGGAAATAATGTTTTGAAGCAACCAGCTTCAATGTAAATGAGTCACCCTAGACGTACCCCAAGACTTTCGGGGGGCTCCTTGGTGTGGGCAGCTCTCACAATGCATGTCCACATCCTCACCTTGCACAACATACTACTTCCCAAAAATGTTTCCCTCTGAGAGAGCAGCCTGGTCAATGTGTCTTGTGTTCCCTCTCACAAAGCCCCTTTCCCACTTGGAAACAAAATGATACGAATGTGCACGGTCCGTCCGGGATGCAAGCACCCCAGGAGTGAAGACGCAGCCGCCCCAAGACACCCGGCTGGCGTGAGAACCCACGTCTCTGCTGCCCGGCAGAGCGCCCCTGAGCGAGTCGCCGGTTTACCGTTCTGCTCTCAACACAACTGCCGGAGGACCGAGGCGCCTTTTCGGCCCACAGGTGACCAGGAGTAGTCTTTGACGACCGCTCACAAAGACCTGTGACACGACCCGCCCCGAGGGGCTGAGAGGCGCCTCTCCCTGCACACAGTAATCTACGGGAACCAAGTTCCTCAGCACTTAGAACTCGGAAAACTACCAATGCAAGTAAGGCCACGGCTGAACCTGGTCTCACACTTGGAGTGACAAGTCATAATCATCCACGGATTCAAGAGTTAACTAATTCTAAAGCCTCATCCATTGCAAAAACACACTCACGACATAGAATTATTAAAAATTAGTCACACAAGTAACACACATAAACTCTTCTGTTCAGCTACAGGCTGGAGCGTGCAGCGAGAACTCTGCCAGAAGCGCTGCCCCAGCGGCTGCCGGAAGCACAGGCCTTCGCTGCGATTTCCACCGGGCGTCTGCTACCCAGAGGTGCTACGTCCAGGGGGCAGGGATGCGACTGAACTTGCACAAAGCAAAAGGAATAAGGTGAAATTCAGCAGTGGAAAGCTGGCTCACAGGATGCTTTTAAATGGATAACAGTATTTATATTACAATGGAAACATTTAAGAAAGCAAGCCTGGAGTCTGCTTCCGATTCTGTGTCTCCCTCTCTCTCTGACCCTCCCCTGCTCGCACTGTCTCTCTCTGTCTCTCAAAAATAAATTTAAAAACATTTTAAAAAATTTTTTAAAGGAGGTTTAGGCTTTCTTTCCCTGGTCTGCAAGACACCAAACAGCCCCTGCCAGCTGATCCCCATTGCCCTCCTTCCTGCCCACCTGCCCTAGACCTCACATGTGCTGGGCTGTCCCCACAACTGTAAGCCAACCCTATGTAACAAATCCTTTATAGGGTGTAGTGCTGCAGTGTGTGTGTGTGAGAGAGATCCCTCCTCCCTCGCGCACGCGCACGCGCACACACACATACACAGGAACGTATCCCCCACGGGTTCTGCTTTGAAATAATTAAAGAAGTAATAAAAGTACCACATCAAGTCCCAGGCCCCCAATGGTGACCCCTACAAAACCTGCAGAACGAGACTGAAAGCAGGAAGTCAGCACTGGGACACTTCCGTTAATGAGACTACAGTCCTTAGATTCTGTCACCAGTGTGTGTGCACCTGCGTGTGCATGTGTGACTGTGGACGGGTCGACCCCACGCGTAAACCCATGTCACTTGCTGCCACTGTGCCACCAGTGCCGAGCAGCAGCCCCTTCACACACTCCTGGCCTCCAGCCCCATTCTGTCCCCTGGCAACTGCTAAGCTGCTCTCCGTCTGTGGTTCTCACGTGTCGAGAATACTATAGGCGTGGAATCACACCGCGTATGACCTTTGAGACTGGCTTCCTGTACTCAGCAGAGCCCCCTGAGATCATCCAAGGGGCAGGGCAACCACTGGTTCAACCGGTGCCGCCGTGGCCCACGGGTCTGCTAACCTTGAACTCTAGAGGGGCGCCTGGGTTTTTTGCAGGTTTGGGCTCTTACAAATCACACTGCCACGGACCTCCATGTAGAAGTTGTGAACACAAGTTTTCATTTCTCTGGGATAAATGCCCAAGAATGTGACTGCGGGGCCATGTGGTGAGCACGTGTTTAGCTTTACAAAACACCGCCAGACTTTTCCAGAGTGGCGGCACCATTTTGCATTCCCACCAGCGAGGGATGAGAGATCCAATTTCTCCACATCCTCGCCAGCATCTGGTGGTGCTGCTAACTCTATTTCGCCTTTCTGATAGATGTGGGGGACACTCGTGTGGCTTGGACTTGCATCTCCCCGATGATTAAGAATCATGTGCTCCTCACCACCCGTATCTCCTCTTCGGCAACATATCCGTCCAGGCCTCCTGTCCATGGCTAACCAGACTGCTTTCCTACGGGCGAGGGTGCCGTCGGGCCCGGTCAGGGGTGCGGTGAGACGGCGCCCCACCACGTCTGCAGCCTGACTCCGCCCTCCTCACAGGTCTTGGTGCAGCAGAAGTTTGTGATTTTCATCATGTCCGGTAAATCATTTTTTCCACGAATGGTGCTTTAATTAGCAAGTCTGAGGGAGTCTTACCCAGGCCTTGGTTCCCAAAGATTTTCTCCTACATCTTCATCTATAGGGCTTATAGTTTTATATTTAAACGTGCGCACCATTTAAAAGTAGCTTCTGTCCCAGGTACGATGGGACACCGAGGTTCATCTCTCTCGCTCTGCCTGTGGATGTCCGAGTGCCCCGGCTGATGTGCTGAAAGGCTGCCCTTCCCCACTGGACGGTCTTCGAACTGCTGTCAAATCTCAGCAGGAATTTTAGGATCTCTGTTATGTTCCACTGATCAATTTCTCTCTTCTTCAGTCATTTAAAAAAAATTTTTATTTATTTTGAGAGAAAGATAAAGAGTGAATGGGGGAGGGGTGGAGGGAAGAGAGGGAGAGAGAGGGAGGGAGGGAGGGAGAATCCCAAGCAGGTTCCACAATGTCAGTGCAGAGCCTGACACGGGGCCCGAACCCGTGAGCCTGTGAGACTGTGACCTGAGCCGGAATCAGGCGTTGGACGCCCAACTCAGGGGCCACCCAGGCGTCCCACTTTGTTCTCTAAAACTACATGCTCCATTCATTCTCTGGCAATCTTAAATCATTTTCTACACCCTCACCTACAACTATGTGTTTGTTTTCCAAGCTCCTATTTAAATAAAAACCAAATTTAAGGGAA
This sequence comes from Suricata suricatta, assembly GCF_006229205.1. Lineage (NCBI taxonomy): Eukaryota > Metazoa > Chordata > Mammalia > Carnivora > Herpestidae > Suricata > Suricata suricatta. Next base: position 1,489,739 of record NC_043715.1, read on the forward strand.
GAGAGTAGACTTACAGACTGTCCTGTTTTCGTTCTAAGATTATGCTCATTGCGCAAGTTGTATACTCTTGCATAAAATAGGATCATTCAGAAGCAAAAAATGTCTGTGACATGGCCCAGTGACCTGTGACGGGAGGGGGGCACAAGGATCACTCGTCCATGTACAGTGACTGAGTAAAGGGCCCCCAGGCACTCCCTGAGAGGCAGTCACAGCAGGCAGGACTGCCCCAGCGCTCCACATGGAAGGAGACACTCAGTCCTCAAAGCCGGAGAGGCCACCGCAGGGCCTTCCCCGGGCACGTTGGCAGGCCACCGCATGGACCAGCTGACAACCTGCCCAGGCCCGCAGCCAAGTCAGATGTGAGCCCAAAGTCTTCACGCAGCAGAGTGGACATTCTAACCAAAACCAATGAAGGAACGGTCCATAACCCACTACACTTCGTGAACACCATAATTCCCTGGGGAAACTAGGGGCCGCCCCCAGAGGGTCCAAAGTTGTTCTTGCTTTTTTAACCATTTTCCCAGGTGATTCTGATGGGTGCTGCTGGCTTAAAGCCACAGGGGCACCTGGGTGGCTCAGTCGGTTAAGCATCTGACTTCAGCTTAGGTCAGGATCTCACACTTGGTGGGTTCAAGCTCCACTCAGGCTCTGTGCTGACGGCTCAGACCCCGGAGCCTGCTTTGGACTCTGTCTCCCTCTCTCAAAATAAACAAACATTAAAATAAACTAAAACAACAACAAAACCGCACACATGCACAACCCCGCAGGAGAGGCACACACCTGCCGTGTCCACGGGCCCCTCACGGCGCTCATCCACCACGTGGCTCACTCACTACACAGGAGTGTGGCACGCAGCAGCCCGTGCACAGGCGCCTTTCTGTCCATTTTCTCAAGGACACACCCCAGCTGCCTACGTGAGTGCTCAGGACACAGTCAAGCCTGTGTGTTTAAGACAGGAATGAATTCGAGAATAAGCCTCATTTCTGAGTTCAGTCCTCTGGCTCTTGCCTCTAGACTCCATGGTCTTGTGCCACTGAAAGAAGAGAGACCAAGAACCATGAGCCAGAAAGGAAACTTAAGAAGACGATGCCCACGGGACAGCCTAGGGCACTGTCACCCACGGAGGGTGGGGGGACTTCACTGAGCCCCGCACGCACCACGAGGCCTGGCTGAAAGTAGCCCCTCAGTGAACCAGCAGCCTTAACGGGATCAACTGTTTAAACCTCACAGGGTCGTCGGGGTGCCTGCGGGGCTCAGTCGGTTCAGCATCAGACTTCGGCTCAGGTCAGGATCTCACAGTTGCTGAGATGGAGCCCCGCACTGGGCTCTGCGCCGACAGCTCAGGAGCTGCTTGGGATTCTCTGTCTCCCCTCTCTCTGCCCCTCCCCTGCTCGTGCATGTGCGCTCTCTCTCTTGCTCTCTGTCTCTCTCTAATAAAAAAACAAACAAACAAAACCCAACACCTTCCAGGGTTGCTGAGGATCAAAGAACACCAAGGCTCCCGTGCAGCGCCTCTGTCACAGCGGTCCTCACATACTGTCTCACTGTCACTGAGGGCGACGCTTGGCAAGGGTCAGAGCCTGCCCAAGGTCTCACCCCTTAGAGGTGACAGGGCCTGTCACCAAGCACCTCTCAAGCTCTTAGCCACTTGTTAGTCAGGACCAGAAATAATCCTGTGTCTATTACCCTTTCGGTGTTGCACATTTGAACTGTCTTATTTTGATGGCTTCAGATCAAGGTGTCTTCAGCGTTCAGAGATGCCCTGGCAAACATTTTCCAAGCTACACTCACAGAGCGGCCTGCAGCTTCCCTTCCATTTCAGGAAGTTGCTTTGTGCCATGTTAAAAGTAGGAGTACTTTGAGACATCAATATTTCCGTCCCCTTGGCTCGTCACTCATGCAGAAACGACTGTCATTTGTACGTACGCCAAGGAGTCTACTGGAGTCCATGCAAAAAAAAACCCAAAAAACTCACAAACCACAAAAACAAAAGACCTGAAAAAAAATCTTTTAAAATGTAGGTAAAAAAGTCTTATTAAAACACCATTTAAAAAGTGCCAAAGTGGTCTTTGCCACTTGTTTTTATAAAGAGAAACCAGAAACCAGCTGGCTTGAGCCAGAGGGTGAGGGGCACATGGAGCAGGCGGGCACTCCGGGGGGGGGGGAGAGGCGAGGCCGCACCAGGACCAGCCAATGCGTCGAGGAGCTCAGCGCGTACCGTTCGGAGAGAAACACACACAGACCTCGGACAGAGGGGAAAATTACGTCAAGTCAGGGGGACCCAGAGCTTGCAAATGTCTGGAAGAACCTGATGTCAGATCTGCATAAACTCTGAGAACTTTACAGAAACTCTAACTCTGGTGCCTGGGTGGCTCAGTTGGTTGAGGGTCTAACTCTCGATTTTGGCTCAGGTCATGATCTCAGGGTCCTGGGATCAAGTCCTGCATCAGGCTCTGCACTAAGCCTGCTTAAGATTCTCTCTCTCCCTCTGCCCCTCTCTCTCACTCATGTGCGCCCTCTCTCTAGATTAAAAAAAACCTTTTTTTAAAGAAGAAACTCTGAATTAGCTACAACTGATACAGATTTCAGGGGCTTATAATCAGATTCTGAATGCAACCATGTACACACAGACACACACGTGCACTTGCATACACACAAAACTCCGGTTGTGACCTCACAAAGAGAACCCCTACACCAAGGATGGCAAGAGAGGTGAATGTCTGGACGAGCTGAGGCCAACGGAAACAGCACGCTGATTCGGGTCTGAAGCCGTTGCTAGCTCAGGGGGAGCGGGGCACCACCGACTGGGCAGGCTGCTGTGGAAGTGGTGCGGCAGGCAGGTAGCCTCGGTCCCCACCCAAGGGCTTCAGTGCACCGGGGCTACCCCAAGAGAACACCTCTTGCGCTTCCTTGAGCAATGGGGTGCCCTGGGGAAGTTAGGTTTGTATGAACCTGCTTCCAGCTCCTAGTCACCAAGGAAAACATCCACAAGCACTGACTGCACTCACCCCAGGAAATAAGAAACCAAGTGCCAACAAGTCTGATTAATCATTAACAGCGACATGCCCGTGGACATTCAGTGCTGGGGGGACGCAGACACCTGTCATCAAACCACAGGACAGAGAAGAACGTCCACAACGAGGTTCTCTGCCTAAACCGTACGTCACGCAGGCAGGCGCCGAGAGCACCCCCATCGCAGGAGAAACTAAGTAACTCGCACGTCCAGAGGAAATCCTCTGGGTGTTCCTTGCCCAGGGAAGTCCCGATGCTCAGTGAGGGAGAGCCAGGCTCTGGGCACAGGAGAGACGGCCGGCCCTCAGGCCGTCCAGTTCTGCGTGAACCTTCAAGGGCTCCAGCCAAGGACAGAGCCAAGCCCACACCTCCAGGCAGAGCGCCCGGGGCAGGCTCTCGTCACACGGGACGTCCCGCTTGGCGTTCTGTGGCTGGGAGAGGAGGGGTATTGCCAGAACATGGAAACACTGTTGGCAACATTTCTGCCCCCCTCCCACCCACAGATACGCCTCACAGGGCCACATTCTCCGGATGGCCGGACCTTTTGCAATTCAAAGCAACTACTTACAAAGTTCAGATGGGGAAATCTGATATAATACTTATTTTCTAATTTTTGTGATTTATCTCAGAGAAAAAACCCTCAATGAAAGCAAGCCAGCAAAAACCTCAAGTAATGCCACTCTCTACTCCTAAGAAAACACGTAGAGAATCTTCCACTTCAGAGACACGTGCTCTGTAAGGCCACAGTCTCCCCGGGTGTCCCCGGGCACGTTCCTGTGCGGCAGGCGGGACCCGGGCCGGGATGAACGGAACGCTGGGGGCCGCAGCACATTTACTGACCCCGAGCTGCCTACCAGCCGGCCTCAGAGTCCAAGGAGCGCGACCGCGGTGGGAGCGGAAGCGGGGGAGCAGCCCTGCGACAGCACGGTAACGTCAGATACCCTGAGGGCCTCAAGCCCCACAGCGGCAGGGGGGCCCGTGTCCAGCGTGGACCCCTGCGCCCTTTGTGTGGGGTGGTCCTGTCCACTACGTGCCAGGCTACCTTCCCCGGTCCCCTCGGAGCAAGCGCAGCCCTGGGTCAAGGGCTCATGGACAGGATGTGAACAGGAGAGGGGCCAGCGTTTTCAGGAGCCGAACGTGCCAACTGGCAACTGTCAGCCCACAAACCCAGAGGATTCTTTACCGCAGTTCATGTCACCCAACCAACCTCCCACACGTTCAAATGAAACCTTTACCAAAATTTGTTTCACAGGGTTAGTTCTGTTGTTTATGTGTTAAAGACGTAAAAGTCATAAAAACCAGGATCCAAAAAATATTCTTAGGGATAAGAATAAATGAGCGTTAAAAATTTATCCCCAGTATCTAATGAAATAAGCAAGTTACAGCATAAAAACTCCCCAAAATAACCAGCTGCTGCAGAGAAACGGGGATAACCTAATGCACCAAACCTGGACCACCTGCTGCTCCAGACAGGTCCGGATCCGACCCCCGTGCCCACTCCGCAGGAAGCCAGGCCTGCACGGAAACGAAACCTCGGACTGCAAGCCAACGGTCCCAAACCAGACGAGCGCGCTGCGTAGGGACACGCATCCTTTCTTCTTCCCGAGGAGCCCAAAGTGGCTACCACAGAACAGGCGCCAGGAGGGAAGCCCAGACAACAGGAGGGCCCCGGGGTGAGCGGGTCTCCAGCTCCACAATGAGGGACACAGAGCTGCCGTGACACCACAGGGGTGAGACACCACGTGCTCAGATCCTGGCCTCCGCGCCCGTTTTCCAGTAAAGGAGGAACGGCCGACTGGAGGACTGCCGTGGGGACATGCCAGGTGAGCCTGGGCATCTTGTGGTGCCAGGAAGGAAGTGCTCAAAACAAACAAAACACCAAAAGGACTAGGGGGGAGGGAGTGTCCAAGGACACAAGAGCCACCTCAGAGCAATCTCAAGAGCCAAAGCTGGAACATTTGAGCAACAAAACCAAGGACTACTGGATTCTAACCCAAAGTGTAAAATAAATATCCGTCTGTCCCCACTAATATAGATGAGTGACAATCAGTAAAGGGGGAAGAAGAGCTCCGCCTCCTCTGCAGGTCAGGAACAGCCTGCCCGAGGGGCGGAGCGGGACCCCCACTCTTTACCTGGAGGCCGAGCTCAGGGATGTCCTTCCCAAGAGCACAGGATGCAAGGGGCAGCTGGAAGCGGACAGTGGAGAAAGCTGACCGGTGCCACCTCAGCCCAGGGAGCCGAGGCCACACCAGCAGGCAGGAGTCACGGCGACAGCGTGCTCCCTGCAGAGGCGGGACGGCGGCGAGAAGGCACTTCGCCTCTGGGGGTCTGCCTCTCAGACTTCTATGGCCCCCAGTGAGCCAGGGGAAACCCGGCAGACAAATCCCCGGTGAGCGCGGCCTATCAAACGCCTGACCGGTACTCCTCAAAAAGTTATAAAAACAAGGTCTGTGCGATTATCACAAACCAAAGGAGCCCAAGGACACACAGCAACTAAATGCCATGTGGAGCTACAGACACTTACAAGAGAATATGTGAGGGACCTGTGGGGGGCTCACTCAGTTAAGTGTCCAACCTCAGCTTCTGTCCACTCAGGTCATGACCTCAAGGGTCGTGGGTTCGAGCCCCGCGTCGGGCTCTGTGCTGACAGCTCGGAGCCTGGTGCCTGCTTCCGATTCTGTGTCTCTCCCTCTCTGCCTCTCCCCCACTAGCACTCTGTTTCTCTAAAACGAATAAAAACATTGAAAAAAATTTTTATGAAAAATTAAGAAATACACTGATACTATGAAAAAAGCATTATGTTAACAAATTCCAGAATTTAGATGAAAACAAAATCCTTTAAGAATACAAATTAAATAAAAGACTCGAGAGTTCCACATTTACCAAAGTTCTATATTTATTAAAAAAACTGAATTCACAATTCACTGACAAACTGGATCAAATATTTAAGGAAGAAATAAAACTAATCATATAGAATCATTTTCAGAAAACGGACAAGGGAAGACTACCCAAACCTTTTTTTCTTTTTTAATGTTTGTTTAGTTTTGAAAGACAGAGCATGTGTAGGGAAGGTGCAGGGGGGAGGGGGGAGAGAGAGAGGAAGACACAGAATCCGAAGCAGGCTCCAGGCTCCAAACTGTCAGCACAGAGCCCGATGCAGGGCTGGAACTCACGAACCGTGAGATCATGACCTGAGGTGAGTCGGACACTTAAGTGACTGAGTCACCCAGGCGCCCCTCCCAAGCAATTTCTTGAGACTAGCATTATCCTAGTAACAAAGACAGGTCAAGAAAGAAAACTATGGCCTAGCGCACCCCCTGAAAAGAGATGCACACACCCTTACGTACATGTTAGCAAGTCAATCCAAAAATCCATTAAAAAGGTAATACGCTATGACCATCAGGTTTATTAAGACAGAAATGCAAGGCTGGTTTAGCATTTGAAATTAATCGGTATAACCCACTGCAACAACAGAATCAAGAAGCAAATCCACATGATCATCTCAAGAAGATACAAAGCATGTGAACATTCAATGCAATACCTGCTCACAATGAAAATTCTCATGAATCAAGAACAGAACTTCGTCATCCTGAGGAAGGGCGTCTGCAGAAGATTCCCAGCCAACACCACACTGAGCGCTGGGAGATGGGACGCGCTACTCAGAGATCGGAAATAAGGCAAAACCACACACACACACACACACACACACACACACACACACACACACACGAGAGAGAGCCTAGCCATGGAAGCAAAGTAAGAAACAGTAGACAGGGAGCCTGGGTAGCTCAGTCGGTTAAGCACCAGACCCTTGATTTTGGATCAGGCCGTGTTCTCAGAGTTCATGAGTTCAAGTCCTGCTTCAGCCCCTGCACTGAGCATGGAGCCTGCTTGGGATTCTCCCTCTCCCTCTCTCTGGCCCTCTCCCCCGCCCCCCCCCCACATTCTCTCTCTCTCTCTCTCTCTCTCGCCCTCTCTCTCTCTCTCTCTCTCTCTCTCTTAAAAAAAGAAATGGTAGGGAAATTTGATGAGAAGTAAAACTCTCTCTATATAAAAAACATCTATGACCAAATACTTCCCTTTCTTTTAAATCCTACAGAAAAGCTACTAAAACAAGTGAATTTAGAAATGATGCAGGATAAAGGTAAGTATAGAAAAACCTACTGCATGCCTACACACCACCAATGAGCAACTGGAAACTGGAATTTAAATCACGATGCCATTTATGACAGCACCTGAAAATATGGTGTACTCAGAGAAAACTTGAACAAATGCGACTAAGAGCTACCCACTGAAAACGAAGACTGCTCAGAAATAAAAGACCTGCATAAGGGGAAGTATGCACCATGTTCGTGGGTCCAAAGACTCCATGATGTTAAGATGGCAATTCAGTCCAAACTGACCCACGGATTTCAAATGACAAGCTTTGAGTTACCCTAACACTGAAGAAGTACTCCAAATTAGCAGATGTGCGTGATCTATCAAAATGCTTGGCTGCGTGTTTAATATCTGCATTGGTTATCTGACTATACCTGAGTCATCAGATCAGGTTAATTTTCCACAGGTTGTATGTGTGTAAATTATAAGTTTTCCTTGGCTGGAATTCGGCCCTGACGTGTGCAGGGTATCCTGATTCGGTCCCTAAAAGTGTGTGGCTGTGCAAAGCAGTGTAGACCATATGTCTACAAAATTAAGTGGAAATATCAAAAACTAAAAATTTGGTAAGGAAAGAACTAAAAGCAAGTTCATCATGGCTGAAACCAAACCATTTCTTTACAATTCAAAGAGCCTGATATGGAGTCCGTCACATTCCAGAGCATACCAAATGCTATGGTCCTGACTGAAAAGGTCAATGACCCAGAGTGGAGATGTGTGAAGACGGACGGCCCCTCACCGGGACCGCCAGAAGACAGACTTCAGGAGGGGACCTCTCTCTACACAGAAGCCACAAAGTCTCAAAAATCGCCTTTCCACAAACATCCACCAACACTTAAAACAACAGGCCCTCTGAGAAATAAAACAGACTCAGCAGCCAGCACAGTAGAAGGAATTTAAATAATTTCTTGATCAATAATCAGCTCAGAGAAAAAGAAAGAAAATCACTGTCTTCCGTCGTGTGTCCTACAGGACAGATCTCTTTGGAAAAAAAAGATTACCTTGTAAAGAAATCACTAGTAAGTCTGAGTATTATCAAGAGGCCCCTGACTACTACAATTGTTTTAAAACTGTAGCAGTACACTAAAGTTAAAAACACACACACACACACACACACACACCTTTTTAACTTTTTAAAAATAAAACTCTATTGTAGGGCAATTACATCTCAATAAAAACAAACCACTTGTGCATAAAAAAAAAAACACACTGCGTTTAAAAATAAGAAACGAGCCCTTTTTCGTTAGTCAATGTGTCCCGTTAACGAAAAGCAAGCCGGGGCATGGGGTTTGGGCGGCTCTCTGACTCCTCACACGGGCTGGCCCCGGAAGGCACCAGGGAAAAGCGGGCAGGCACCACCCTGGGGCACTGTCCTGCCGGCCCCCTAGCGGCCACCAGCTGGGGCCGTAGCCTCGCTCAGCAACATCCTGCTCCCCACACCTTCTCCAAATGTCGCGGTGTCCGGCTTCAAAGCAGCCCAAGAGCGGAGTTTCTCCGCTGATCTGTATGAATCACACACCAACATCCTGTCCACACGGCGGACCCCCGCGGCCCACATTCTGAGGCCGAGGCCCTTCCGCAACTCGCGCACCTGCCGCAGCTCCTCGCGGGGCACAATCACAATCACGCAAAATCCGAATGTACGGTGCACTTTCAGGGAAGAAAAGCACCCTCCTGCCACGACTCAAGTCCACTGTCCTCCCCAGGGAGACCCCAGCGGACGGAACCTGACCACACAGCCTCACGGTTTTACTGCGACGGCTAAGCTTTAGCATCAAACAAAAAGGTTTTCTTTCATTTCTTTTTCTTGGACTTTAAAGAATCTCATTCAGGCATACGATCGGAAAATCTGGATGCTAAATGCCACCTGGGGTTGGTAGCCTTCTGCCCACGCGGGGGAGCGGGGGGAGGGGGACAAGTCAGTCCCAGAGCTGGGAGCGCGGTCTAGGGAAAGAAGCAGGGGACGGGGTGGTCCCAGGGCACAGCCGCGGGCCCTGGGTCTCAGGTGGCCTCTCCCAGCGGAAGGGCCCCTGGGGTTCCAGACGACGGCGTCTCACCCGCCACCCAATTCCTCGAAATAAGGGGCCCCCGTCTGTCTGGTTCAATTACACTCACGCTTCCTCATGAAACATCCACAATATGGGCCTAAAAAATCTTCATTATTTTTAAAAAACATACGATTTACAGATAAAGTAATCCAGAACTTACATGCTTCTAACTTACGTTTTAAATACCTAAGGCCCAAAAGAAATAATTGGTGAAAGCACCTGGTCACTCAGAGCATTAACCGATTTTTAATTTGTTTTGGAGACATTCCCTTTCCTGTGTCCACTCACTACCCTCATTTCATACCTCAAATCTCATTTACTCTTGTGTTTGCACATTAGTAACTCTCTAATTAAAATATACGTTTTCAGTGATATACTGGGATTAAATTCTCATCCCTTACTCCTCCCCAAAATTTCTCGCTAGCAGCTTTCAATTGTCTTAATTCTTTAAAAGTCATTCACGTACATACGACCTAACGCCACATCTAGCAGAAAACTGGAAAAGGACTGCTCCTTTATTACGCTTACACCAGTTTCTATACATAAACAGCTTTATGAAAAATGTGAACGAACTTGTGCCAAGACCCAGTGAGCGCGCTCTCCGGGGCTGACTTTGCGTTACCGGCACGCTCACTCCGAGCCGAGCTGACCGGGTTAGCTACGGCCTGCATCCGGGGCAGTATCCGAAAACGTTCCTTCTAATCTACCGCCTGGCAACACAAAGAAAACCACAGCAGCTGTAGCTCTGGGCTCCGGGCAGAGGGAAGCGTGGTGCGGTTTCTACCCAGGGGGCTGCCGAAGGCGGCTCCCCACCAGCCCTGCGATCCAGGAGCCGCTGAAGCAAGCTGGCAAAGCTGGCGGCGCCCTGCGGCCCAGCGAGCCATGCCACCTGCTGCCCGAAGCCCCGCAGGCCACGCTCGCCGCCTGGAGGCCCACGTACCGGGGAAGCGGTGCCACCGCTCTCCCAGCCCCCAGCTTCGAGGTTACGGAAACGGAGCCCTAAAGGCAGGCCTAGGTCACCTCCGTCTTGTCTTACTTTTCAAGACGAGGAACCTGGAAACAGATAAGGAACCCTAGCACGTGACTGAGCCAGGTCACCCCGAGGCTTCAGCCCAGGGCGGCCCGTGGCACGCAGAGGCCTCTCCTCCCAACAACACGCCCTGCTCCGGTCACACGCGAAATCCCAGACCCGGCTGCTCGCAAGGTCCAAACCACAGCGTCGGCAGCAGTCCTCCGCCCCGGGACTCGCCCGCCTGCGTCTGACTGCGGCATCTGCACGGCAGACTCTGTCGGCACCGCCCCTGACGCGGCAATGACCTCCTCCGGACACAGGTCAGGGAGTCCACACGGAGGAGGACCGCCCTCAGCACAGGCCGGCTCCCCGCTCCGCGCCGCTCTGTCTCACGCCTGGCAGCAGCCGTTCCCACGGCCCCAGCCAGTGGGCATCACGCGCACAGGCCCCGGCTGGCGGTTAGCGGGCGCGGGCCAGGGGGTGGAGCCGTCCTTGGGCGCGTGAGACACTCTCCTCTAACAAAACCCCGCCTGCACAAACGTCCGCGTCCCAGAAGCTCATTCAGGGGACAAACGGGATCCTAACAGCTCTCTGAGCCCGGCAGCCTCCCCGAGCCCACACTGGCGCACCAAGTATTACTGGGTCATTTTAACGTAACAAGTTTTCCAGGATTTCCGCTATCATTCAAGTCTAAAACCAGTACGTTTTGCTTTATTTGAAAGTTCCAGAATGGCTCATCACTCTGTAAGATTCCGCTACCAACTGGAATCTGCGATCCCGGGCGCGTGGGCGTGTGCCAGGGCCCCGCCGCCACCAGGACTCCGCGCCCGCTCACTGCCTCCCTGCGCCTCTCACCCAACCGTCCCCCACGGAAATGCGTGTTGTCATGTCACACTCTACCCCCTTTGATTTCTCCCGACGCTGCAAGTGAGCCATTATACTGGGCTGTTTTTTTTCATTATAAATTACGTTTTTTTTACACTTGGGGATAAGAGGGTGTCACAGAACAAGTGCTCTGAAAGCCGCTGCTTCTGACGGGGGCGCGGGGGGCCTGCAGAGAGCGGGCTCAGCTGGAGGGAGCGCGCGGGACCCGGCAGGACACCTACAAACACAGGGTGAAAGCCCGTCTCTGAGCCGCACTGCCCCTCAGGGCCAGAGACCAGGCGTGGGGCCGCCCGGCGCTCCAAGCACACCAGGGCACTATCCGTCATGCCCACACAGCCGGGTCACCCACAGCGGTCCCAGCTGCATGGGACACGTGGCCACCTTGGAAGTGAAGCGTGTCATGAGCACTCCCAACCCAAGCCAGGAGCCCCCGTTCGCCGCCAGACGCCCCTTATCGCTGCTCCTGCCCCGGGGCACGAGGGCAGGGCAGAACCCAGCGACACGGGCAGCAAGGCCACAGCGAGAGAGGCCTCAGCGAAACTACTCAGGTTCTCATCAACCACAAGACAAATCTGCCGCCACGTGTGCGGCCGCCTTGGAGCCCCCGTGGGAAAGCCAAGCCGCCAAGGCTGACGGAAACTGACGCCAGAGCCCAAGCCGCAGGCCGTGCCAGGAGCCCCGGCATCCCACAGGGCCCCCTGGATGGACAGATACACACAGGCCACAGACGGGCACGGCACAGAACCCCCGAGGCGCTGCTGGCTTCCGCCCCGCGGGTTCTCAGGAGGCACAGTAACTGCTGGCAGGATGGAAAGGGCAGGATGCGCGGGGACGTTCCCGAGCACTGGCCTCTGAGAGCCATGACAGGGGACAGGGAAGAAACGCACACGTTCGAGGATCTGGTGGGCCGGCTGCAAAGGACACGCGACAGTCCCGGCCGCACCGAGGAGCCGCGACCCCACGTGTGTGCTTTCCTCTCGCCACACCCGGAGCCACGGAGCCTCGGTGGAGATGCCCGCGTGTGCACAACCCCTGCAACCGCGCCTGGCGGGCTGGCAAGGAGGCCGCTGCGCTCTGCTCTTACCATCGCACTTTGTTGCACGTCTGGGTCGCGCCGAGGGGGGAGCCGGCCACCATGGGGACCTGGATGGGGCTGTGCTGCTTGTTCGTGACCAGGTCCAGCTTCTCCTCCAACGACTTACAGGTGGCCTCCAGGGCCTGCAGCTTGGCCTCGATGGAATCCAACCGCAGGCAGATCGTCTGGTTAATGGAGTACAGGAACGACTGCGGGCGGAAGACGACCCTCAGAAAGGCGCGGGGGCGTGCGCAGCCACGCCCCCGCCCCCGCCCCCCGTCGTGCGGGATCTGGGAGGACCAGCCCGCACCGCAGCGCCTCCGTGG
>NC_043715.1:1502351-1529504 GCF_006229205.1 Suricata suricatta
CAAGCCCGCCACCCAGTGGCCGCCACCTGGCTTGTGCGGGCAGGGCCGCGGGGGACTTGGAGGTCCCTCCACTTCGCTTCCTGTCACCCGCGCTCCGCGGGGCCGCAGAGTGTAAACCACCCGCTGGGGGGTGGGGGAGGGGCGGTGCTGCAGGTCGGGGGGCTTGGGGAGCCACCGCCGGACACACCCGGACTCCGTGTCTGTCTCCCCTCCAATCCTGCCCTTCACTTGGGAGAGAACGGACACCTGCGAAAGGCGGCACGGGACCAGGGGGTCACTGGGGACCAGGGTGGGCTCAGGTCTGCAGGGACCGGGGCTGAGGGGACAGGACAACAGAGGGGAGGAGGGGAGGCCTGAGAGGAGATGAGACCAGAGGGAGGGCGGGGCTCAGGGGACAAGAGACTAGGGCAGGTGCGGGCAGCAGGGACGGGGGACAGGAGACCCGGGCGGGCGCGGGGCTGAGGGGACAGGAGACCGGAGGGGGCACAGCGCGGAGGGGACAGGAGACCCGGGCGGGCGGGGCGCGGAGGGGACAGGAGACCGGAGGGGGCACAGCGCAGAGGGGACAGGAGACCCGGGCGGGCGCGGGGCTGAGGGGGCAGGAGACCGGAGGGGGCACAGCGCGGAGGGGACAGGAGACCCGGGCGGGCGCGGCGCTGAGGGGACCGGGGGACGAGAACGGGGACGACGCGGGCTCTCCAGGGGAGGGCGGACATCCTCCGTCCACCCACAACCGAGCGCGTCTTCTCAAACCTACGCGCTCGTGAAACTGCCTGCGCGGGGAGGGGGGCGCGACACGTGGCGAACACGGTGCACACGTGACCACACAGTCGGCTTTCCGTCGAGCGGTCACTGTGCCGACACGACCCCCACCAGAGAGCAGGCGGGGCAGGGAAAGCCGGCGGTGTGAGGACTGCACTGATGACAGGGAGGGGGCAGCACAGGCCGCAGCGCCGGAGGGCGGCACGTGATCACAGGGCGCGAGTAGCCGGTGAGGACCGCACTGCGCAGCCGCAGCCGCACAAGGCCAAGGCCCCTGGGCGGGAAGGCGTGGCCTCGGCAGTGCGCGCGCAGCCAGGAGGCGGGCGAGGCGGAGGAGGGGGCTGGGCCGCCCCACGCTCTCACCTTGATGGAGGGGTCCTGGCAGTTGATCTCCAGGCGCTGGCGCTTCAAGGCCGGCTCGTCATCGTCGGTCACCACATGGTTCTCCAGGACCACTGAAAACCAACGGCGGGGACAGAACACACGTGAACGTGAACGGCCGATCGGGGCCGCGTCAGCGCTCAGCTAGTAAGCAGTTCGGCCGCCTTACCGGAAATGGAGAAATAACCACCTCTTTCTCGTTTTACGTTTTTCATGTAAACTTAGAATTCTCAAGCAGAAAGCAGGATCTCTCCCTTAATCTCAAAAAAGGTGCGACACCAGATAAATGAGTTCCTGATAGGCCAGCAACTTGATCCTGACACCGAAACAACAAACTCCTCATTTAGTGCTCCGTTGAGCTACCCTGTTGGAACGTCAGCAGGAGAAAACCCAAATAACACGCGTTTCTCTCCAACGTCCAAGTCCAGTCAGTTGGCCCCCCGCACTGCAAAATCAAACCCGCTCTAATACCCCGTTTCTGGAGGGGTTCACTCAAGGCCACCCCAGCCCTGCACTTGCTGCGCCCTGTAGGCCCCTCAGCGCGTGGCCCTCGGGGCGCCTCAGGTTGCTCCCGACCCCTTTCCCAATGCCCCGCATCTGCCGCAAGAACAACAGTGAAGATGAACACAAAATCAGACACCAAATCTGCCACAGTCACATCATCTCTGCAGACTAGCCTCTCTCTACCCCTGAGCCTCGGCCCCTGACCTAGTCAATCTGTAAGCTGTACACACTCGAAAATGTAGATAGAATTTTAGATTCAACATGTTTTACACAAGATACCTTGAGGGCTTTTCCACTCTGCAACGGTATTTTTTCCTTCTCATCTTGCCAAAGTCACCAACGTTCACTGCCTAGTATATGTCCCCTCCCTCGTGCAGGGTGATCACACACGGACACAGTACACACAGTGGGGGTGCCAAGGGCTTACCGACAGATCGGTCTGCGTCTTTCCTCTCCACTTAGCAATGTAATGTGACAGCCCTCCTGGCTCCCGGCTTCAAGTACTTTTTAAGGGCAAGATCAGAAATATTACCAGTAGGTGAAGATACACAGGTGTGCGTATACACGCACACACAAAGGCATGTTTGCTGCGCACTTGTGGGAGTAAACCATAGCGCACGCACACTTTAGGGTATCATCTGTCCACCTTTTTGTTTTGTTTTTTTAATTTATTTTTAAGAGATAGAGACAGAGCATGAACAGGGGAGGGAGAGAGAGAGAAAGAGACACAGAATGCAAAGCAGGCTCCAGGCTCTGAGCTAGCGGTCAGCACAGCGTCCGACATGGGGCTCGAACCCACAAACCATGAGATCATGACCTGAGCTGAAGTGGACGCTCAATGGACTGAGCCCCCAGGCGCCGCTCATCTGTCTACCTTTCAAGTGCACCCCACACTCCAGGTGAGCAGGATGGACTCGCTGTGACAGGCATCAGCATCTGCCTTGCTCTGACGGTGCTGTCCGACCACATCCCTGTTCCCCCGCAACCCTCCCAGAACCACCAGCCACCTCCACGCAGGGAAATCGATCCCCCTTCCTGGCAGTGCCATGCAGACGCTGGAACTCACACCGGCTCATGCTGTGACAGTGGCCGTGGCACAGTATCTACCCACCAGAGCAGATACCTCCCCGCCCTTTCCACACAAAGCTGTGCACATATGTGGGCAAAGCACATCCTGCTGGCACGGGATTCCTCATCTGCTAATGGGCGGCAGGCAAGCCCAGGGGAAGCCAGGGGCCCTGTGCCCACCTCAAGGCATTGCCACTTTAAGAGGTGGTACAGATTAGGGTTCCAAACAAGCTCTTGATTTTTTTTTTAAGAGTCAATGCTTTGAAGCCCACACATACTAGATGATTCATCTCAAAACTCCAAAACTTGGAGATGCTGAATAGTCCTACGGCTCCAATACAAACCTTTCACGCGTCCGCGGCAAGAGCTGCAAGCAGATTTCCTGGAGGAAAGTTATCCAAAGCTGTTCCTTGCAGACCCTTATAGCCAAGGAGCAACAGTAACAAAAGCATCCTGTTCACCAAAGGGCTTTGCATCATGCACGGTGGCTCCCGTGCAGGAGGGAATGCCTTGGCCACCTCCACAGAAACGTGTGAGAATGAATGCTCATTCAATTAAGTAAAGTAGGAAAAATCCACGCCTACAAGTAGTTGTGGTTAGCAAAACAGAGGTTTCAAAATCCTAGTCTATTTAACTCCCACTAGAAACTGGTGACTAATACCAGGACTGGAAGACGGAGAGATCCTGGCAACCATTATCCTAATCCTTTTAATTTGCTGAATAGAAAGCAGGTCCATTGAGGTTAAATAACCTGTCCAGGGCCATACAGCGAGTTCCTGTAACTACAGAAGAGTCCATGCCCCCACGGCAGCGTGAAGTACCTCCAGGCCTTAAGCAAAGGGGCAGGCGTGTAAAACGCAGTGTGCCCGCGGCCGATGACGGAGCGCAGCAGGGCTCTAGCAACGACCTTCTATGGGCTGTAGTGCTGCAGGTTTACTTTCCTTTGTCCTTTGCTGCATTTGCACCCCTTGCTTGCACTGCTTTTTAGAATTTTGCACACATTACATTTAGAATTAGATAAAAGGGCTCAATGTTCATTTCAGGAGCCCCTAAGCGTCTGACTTCAGCTCAGATCATGATCTCACGGGTTGTGAGTCCAAGCCCCACGTCGGGCTCTGTGCTGGCAGCTCAGAGCCCGGAGCTGGCTTCGGATTCTGTGTCTCCCCCTCTCTCTGCCCCTCCCATGATCATGCTCTGTCTCTCTCTGTCTCTCAATGATAAATAAATGTTAAAAAAAAAAAAAAAGAACTCAATGGTCATTTTAGAGCCATGACTATCTAATGGCAGGGAAGGTCTAAAAGGCCGCCATCTAGGTCTGTGCCAGACAGGCAGTGAGTGCGGCCATGGCGGGGGGGCGGGGGGAAGCAGAGGAACCTAAACAACTTTGTTTTCAGGGGATATCAGACAAAAGTAGAAGGCCACACATGCCAATAAGCAGTTCTGCTGCTAGGATTTCTTCTCCTACTTGCTGAACTACTTGTAAATGCCACAAAGTTCCTACTATGTTAGAGATGAGGGGAAAGCCCTCTCCGTCTTCAGCCCACTCTGGGGGCGAATGCGTGTGTGCAGCCTGGTGCTTGCTGGGTGTGTGCAAGTCCTTCTGGACCAGGGATCGGAAGCTCTGGGTCTGCGCCCCGCCCCCGGTGGCCTCTCGTGACAGTCAACTGCAGTCCCAGGTATTGAAGCAACAGAGAGGGGACAAAACCAAGCTTAGGAAAGGTTCCTCTCAGAGTTCTCCGAACTATAATCTACAGAGAAACTATTTCAGAAGAAAACTCTCCGAACTTTAGCATTTCTAAAAAGGTTTAAAATGTATGTAATAGGAACATTTTTCTTTTGTAACATTGCAGTGTGTGTTTTCTAAAGAAACTGTCAACCCTCTGCCAAAATAGGAAGTTGTTTTAAAATGGTTACACAGTGATCATGCTTCTGCCACTTAGTTCAGTGGCGTCTACCGTGTGGTGCCAACGAGGCCAAGGCTGCAAGTTCTCGCTCGGAACAAACGGGTCACCTTTCACAGACTAAACTGCAGCCACGCAGCTGGGCCTGCGGGCAGCGACTCTGTTCAGTGACCTGCCAGGCACTTGATCTCGCCAGCCAACAGGGGACAGCGGTTCTCATAAACAAGTCAGAAGCAAAATAAGAGGAACAGCCCAGCATCCCTGAAAAGAGTACCTCTATTTCTTCGTGACTGCTCACATAATTCTAAAATCATTTCTACTTCTCTCCCTCCCAAAGCACAACTAAGTTCCAAATAAAGTTCTTCCAACTAATGTGTCAAACAGATCACAAAGACAGATGTCCACCTACTTCTTATGAGATTTCTGAAAATTCTCTTTTCGGGGGAGGGGGGTAGGGGGGAGCCAGCATTTCAGTTGTATTATTCCAGAAAGAATAACCAGGCAACTGAAACACTCAGTGACTTTACTGCGAGCACTTCTCATTTCAAACTTAAATAAAAATTGGGGGAGGGCCGAAGTTTACTAAGGAACCTTCTAAAACAAATGTGTAGACAAAGGTTTTTCACAAAGTTCCTAAAACGTCGGGTTTCTTTTATAAAGTCTTCTCAAGACAAATATTGAAAGTTTCAAAGTAGATGTGTGCTTTTAACATCATTAAGAAAAATTACCAGCCTTAAAAATATAGGTATAAAAGTTGTTCTTACACACAGTCAATTAAAGGATAAGTTAATAACACGTTACTGGGAGAGGCGCCTGGGCGGCTCAGTCGTGAAGCGCCGACCGGCTCAGGCCATGATCTCGCGGTTTGCTTACAAGTTCGAGCCCCGCGTCGGGCTCTGTGCTGACAGTTCGGAACCTGGAGCTGCTTCAGATCCTGTCTCCCTCTCGCTCGCCCCTCCCCTCCCAGCCCCCCAACTCTCTCAAAAGTAAACATTAAAAATAAAGAAACGCTGGTGGAAATGTGATTATTGATCATGCAAATAAACACTCTGAGTGTTCAAAAAAAAAAGGTAAGAACACTTCCCGGAAATCTGTCAGAATTTTGAACATACACAGCAATTCCACTTCCGGGAGCTCACCCCACGGAAATATCCGCCAAGATACGCAGGCCAGCCTCCTAACCACAGGGGTGCGCACCGAAGAAACGCATCCAAACAAGGCCGACAGTGTCTCCAGGGAGGGGCCCCGCCGCCGCGCGCGCACGCGCACAGGCCCGCGCTGGCCAACTAAGCCGGCCTCCTGGCGCCTGACCGGCCTCGCGGGTCACAGGGCCGCTGTGGGCGGGGCCCCAGCATGGAGGGGCCCCGCCCCCAGCTCCCATTCTCCGTGATTAGCACATGCATTGCCTTTTTCTCTTCCTTTACTCTTAAAGGAAAGAAAACTTCTGGAAGTGCTTCTGGATTTCTGAAGAACCGAGAGGGTAAGAAACCGCCTACTGCCCCACAGTCCGTACCTGGGTGACCAGGACTCAGGTCTTCCACAGCAATCTGCACCACATCCGCCAGATCCTGTTCTGACATCATCCAGAGCGAGAGAAGTGTGGCCGGAGAGTGGGCAGGAATCAAAGTCACGCAGGACTGCGTTTCTGCCACCTGCAAAAGCGAGACAGACAGGGACAGGGAGATCACATGGTGACCTGTGACATGAGGCAAACCGCTAACCACATGGGTCCTATAGCACGTCTGGTGCCGTGCTGTTTGGTACAGGGCTCTCCTGGCTTCAAACCACCAAAAGGTAGTGTTCTTTGAGAAGCGAGCCGCAGCTCAGAAACCCTGTGCGTCCTCACCGCCAGCCCAGCTCTACCCGGCAGCCTCCTGCTTCCTCAGTCCACTCCGAGCACCAGCTCAAGTCGGCTTCCCGTGACAGCCTGACCGCTGGCCGAGCCGGCCGAGGGCCCGGAGTCTCAGTGGCCCCCGCCCGCCTGGCCCATCCTGCCGCACACACCTCGCGGCCTGGTGTCACGCTGCCCGCCTCCTGGCTTCTCCCGAACGGGCCCTTCCACCCAGGGGCTGCTGTTCCCATACTCAGTTCTGCTACTCAAACCACTGTCCTGCTAAGCACCTCTGCTTTGCTTTCTGTTGGCTTCCAGAGCAGACCCAAACCACAGCACCACCCCACTACCATGGCCTGGGAGCACCACCGCCCTGTCCCCCACGTGCCCTCGGGGGCAGGGGTCTGAGCTGTCATTCCTGAGCCAAAAACCATGTCTGGAACCTAGTCGGTTACTTTCTTCTTGTTCCTGAGACACTCTGATTAGGCCAAGAGACCTTATCTTCCAAAACAAAAATGAGGCCACGTCATGTCACATACGGTCTATCAGCCCGTGGATGTGAACACTGTAAAACACGGGACATCCTGGAGGACTCCGGGGCCACTGTCACCATAATGCTGCATCTTACACGTTTTAATTATTTGTGGTAAATGAATACAAAATAAATCATGTATTGATCTTTCCACATCCAGACGATGCCGTCAACTCTCCAGCTCTGCTCCTTTCGGCGCAAAGTGCTCCCAACCCCGAATCCTCTCCTGCGGGGCGGGAGGAGTCAAATTAAAATTTTCAGACCACCTGGTTTTCGCTAGAGGTCTGGCAACACGTCCTTCTAACGAATGAGCTCCAACAGCCGAAAGTGTAGGTTCTCACGTCCTGATAGAGTGGCTCCTTTCGTCCTCCATCCAGATTTACGTTCTACGTGACTTCTTAGAAAAAATGTCAAAGGAGAAACCAAGCTCCTGCCTTGAATCTTTTTTGGGGGGGGGAGGGGAATTGCAGGAGGTATGGGGGGAAGGGCAGTTTGGGAGGGGGGGGCAGGGCAGAGCAGAGAGAGAGGGAGAGAGAGAATCCCAAGCAGGCTCCAAGCCCAGTGCAGAGCTCCGTTCGGGACCATGACCTGCGCAGAAATCAAGAGTCAGATGCTTAACCGGCCGAGCCCCCCAGGAGCCCCTTAAATCCTCCTTTATGGAGCATGTGCAACACTTCCACATAAACGCGTGACGGAACGTATAGTCGGTAAAACTGCAAAGGTGCTTCCCTTCTGCGCTGACACCCCTGGCCCGGCACCGAACAAGGTGCCTGCGCGCCGGGGGCGGGGGGCTGACGGCAGGCGCCAGCGGGGGAGAGAGAGGCCTCAGGTCGCCGTGACACAGCCCGAGAAGAGTCCAGCTGGGAGAAGATGGTAGTGACCAAGACTTTTCATCTTTCTATCCCCCCCATAAAAACACACGAGCAAGCAGGATGGCACAACCCAAACCCAGGCCCGTGTCTCTAACGAGGTTGAGCGAGGAGGCGTTCCTACTGAACCCCAACATACCAGCAAGTGGGGACAATCACGGACCGCTCCAGACGTCACGGTGGGAGCAGGTACGCGGCGGGAAGCAGAGAGGGGCAGGAGCCGATCCGACCACAGCGGCGGAGACGGGAGGGAGCACCGCTCGGTGGCGGGGGGCTGCACAGGGCTGTGCGGGGCGTCCAGAAGGCCTGAGACAGTCAGGGCCCCGTGAACTCTCAAAGCCAAACACGCTAGAAAGAAATACAAGGAACTAGAATACCCGCGTACAGGACAGAGAGCGTGGAGGGGAATGCAAGTCTGATTAAAGATGGCAGATAAAGGTGTACCTGGCTCGCTGAGTCAGACATTATGTGCGCTTCCTGACCTCGGAGTAGTGAGTTCGAGCCCCATGTTGGGCACAGAGCTAACTTAAAAAAAAGTGGGAGAAAAAAAGCAGAGCCAGGAGAGCTCAGAAAATGAGTGGCTGCATCTTTTAAAACTTTCTAAAATCAATAGAACATAGAGCCTAGAACACTGTAATTAGAGAAAACTGTTCTAAATCCTTCTTCCCTTCTAAATATCCAGGAAAATTAATTTCACATGAAAATGAACAACAAAAACTCTTGAAGTCCAATCTCATGCAAAGATTACATGTTTTAAAAAAGACTCTAGGAGCATTTGAGAGGGTGGGGGGCTCAGTCGGTTGAGCGTCCAACTTCCGGTCCGGTCATGATCTCACAGTTCGTGGGGTTAGGCCCTGCACTGGACTCTGTGCTGACAGCTCAGTGCCTGGAGCCCGCTGCAGATTCCATGTCTCCCCCTCTCTCTGCCCCTATTTTTTAAAATAAAAAAATAAAAGAGCAAAGGAAATAGTACCACTACAGACCTTGAAAGCATGCGCAAAGACGTGTCCTTGAAAGAGACAAAACCCAGCCCCAGTACTCCAAAACAAGCTGAACTGCCCCGAAGGAGCGGGTCATCTTGGCCGTAAGCCGGCATTACAGAGGCGAAGTGAGGGGACGGGACACGGGCCGGACGGGAAGTGAGCTAAACCAGAAGGCGCCCAGGAGCACATAAACACGGTAAGCGGTGCCTGAAGAAAGACGCAATGAGAAAAGGAGGCAAATCTGAAGAACGAGAAAGAAATGAAGGAAAAGAGTTCAAGAATGCAGTGCACTGATGATGGGCAGACAGGGCCCTGCAGACGTGGAGAGCGAGGCTCCAGTGAGGAAAACCAAAGCCAAGTCCAAGGAAACGGAGTGTCCCAACGTGTAAGTCAAGAAAACTCTTCAGAAGGGGGGAAGTTTAAATCTACCAATGAAAAAGATGCACCACAAACCTGGCGGGGGACGGGGTACACCCAGTCCCAAGACACATTCTAATAAAAATATTATTGACGGAAAAAGAAAAATTCCTTTACACATCCAGGCAAAAAGACCAGGTGAATTAAAATGGGCCAAAACAGATCATCAAATAGAAAAAAAATTGATTAACGTATCTAAGATACTCAAAGAAAGAAATATGAGCTAAGAATTTTACGCCCTGACAGAATGGCTTTTGAGGATGAAGGCACCAAACATTTATCACCATCCAGCTCTCAGAGAAGGGCGCCCCCATCAATTCTTCCCGAAAAAGCTACGAGAAAACGGAGTCTGAAAACCCAAGGCCCTCGAGGAGACACCAGCCACACCGGCTGGAGGCGAGCGCTCGGTGTTTACAAGCAGAGCCGAGACTGTAAAGGAGACAGCTCCGTCCCCAGGGCCGCGCTCTGGGACCACGGACCCCTGGTCACAGCAGGGAGGAAAGCCGGGAGGGCGCGCAGAGCGAGGCCGACGATCCCCGGGAGCACGCCGAGCACGTTCACGGGCAGGTGAGGGTTTCCGGGAAGTCCCAAGTCAATCCTTCTGCGTGTCCGAGAGAACCAGGCGCAGCATGAACCCCAGGAGCTGTGGGTCCGGCTGCAAGCGGGACACAAGCGTGTCGTGCATCTATAGGCACACTCCGCCGCCGCCCACCAAAAAGGCGGAAAAAACAGCGGTCAGTCCAGGAGCAATGCGCGTCCTTGGCCCAGGCCGTGGGGTCGAAATACCAGTTTTCACCAAAAGAAATCAGGGCTTCCTGGAGAAATGGCTGGCTCCAGGTCTGGGACAAGAAATATGCAGAAGGAGCCCCGACACGCCTTGCCATGCCATCCAAGACCTTAGGGTCATGTCAAAAGGACTCGGGGCTGACACCACGAAGCTCCTCCTGGCCAAAGATGAAAACACTGACCGTCAACAAGGAGAAGTATGTTGATGGACTTTAAAAGAAATATTTTTAAGTTCATGACATCCCCATACCAACAACAAAAAGTCCCCTATCGAAGGTGCTAGGGAACTAAGCCTTTAAGTTTCAAAAAAAAAAAATGATAATAAGGGGCGCCTGGGTGGCTCATTTGGTCAGATGTACGACACTTGATTTTGCCTTGGGTCATGATCTCAAGGTTCATGAGATCGAGCCCCACATTGGGCTCTGTGCTGACACTGCAGATCCTGCTTGGGATTCTCTCTCTCCCTCTTTCTCTGCCCCGCCCTTGCTTGTGCACTTTCTCTCTAAATAAACTTAAAAAATAATAATAATAATTTTTTAAATGATAATAAAAAAGGAAGAGCTGAAATTTATCCTCCTTTTCTACACAAGCTGTCCACTGAAAACACAGCTAAGTAATTACAAGGGTCTGGATCGAAGTCCTACAGCACAGAAACAAAGCGATGACTTGGCAGTCCTTAGGGGTTAAGACTCTAGTGGGGGTGCCTGGGGGGCTCGGTCAGCTGAGCGGCTGACTCCTGACTTCGGCTCAGGTCACGATCCCAGGGTTGTGAGATTGAGCCCCACATTGGGCTCTGCACTGAGCGTGGAGCCTGGTTAAGATATTCCCTCTCTCTCCCTCTCTCTCTCTCCCTCTCCCTCCCCCTCTCTCTCTCTCCCTCTCCCTCCCCCTCTCTCTCTCTCTCTCTCTCTCTCTCTCTCTCTCTCCCCCCTCCCTGCACCTCTCCCCCACTTGCACTCTCTCTCTAAAAATAAAAAAAAAGTAAAATCAAAAGAATCTCGTGGCTGACTGCTAACATCACAAAGAAACCAAACACGGAGCTCCCAGTGTAATGACGAGGTGAGCCTGCTACTACCGAACGAGTGACAGGTGGAAGCGGTTCTCGTCTGCGGCCATACCACCCTGAACGCGCCCGATCTCATCTGATCTCGGAAGCTAAGCAGGGTCGGGCCTGGTTAGTACTTGGATGGAAGTGGTTCTAGAAGCTACCGCCACCGGCCCCCAGGGAACGGGTCGAGGACCGTGCTGGGCACCACGCGGCAGCAGCAAACGTCAGAGGTGGAAGCTCTGCTGCTTGATTAAAGTAAAAGATCTTATTTAATCAACAAGTGAATTGTATGGGGAAGAGGAAGAGAGGCCCTACAAATTAAACAATAAAGACAGAACTACCACTTTCTCTGTTCGCTGTATATTTAATAAGGACTTTTTTTTATTTCTAATGTTTATTTTTGAGAGAGAGAGAAAGAGAAAGAGAAGGAAAACACAGGTGGGGGAGGGGCAGAGAGAGGGAGACAGAATCCGAGAAGCAGGCTCCAGACAGTCAGCACGGAGCCCAACACGGGGCTTGGACTCGTGAACTGCAAGATCATGACCTGAGCTGAAGTCAGACGCTTAGCTGACTGAGCCGCCCAGGTGCCCCCATTTGGAGATTTTTAAAGACAAAACCCAACCCAACTTGACAACAGTATTTGCTACACACACCAGAGAGCTGGTTTCCTTCTTTCACAGCAAGAGAAAGGAGACCAATACACCTCATGGAAAATGAGCACAGGAAATGCAAGTGAATTCACAGAAAACAGAAGTCACAAGGCTTTTAAACAGGAGAAGAATTCAACGTTTCATGTGCCCACGAGGCCACACGACGGGACCCCAAGTGGCCGTGTGACAGAGCGAGGCACGTCTCTCCCAGAAACCACGCCCAAGAAGCGGAGCTACAGGAGTAGAAACAGGCAGAAAGCACAGAACATGATTTTTTTTTAAAGAAATATGCTGAATATGTGCAGACTCTTCACACAGACTGTTCCTGGGACATAAGAGGAAAAGGAGATTATTTTTCCTTTTTCACCCTCTTATAATATTTGCACTTTCATCCCGTGCATGTGTCACCTTCTCAGAAATAAAGTGGTCACCTAAGCACATGGGCGTAACCTGCTGGGGAAATTCTGAATGCCAGCCTCCATTCCAGAGCTCGCTGCTCGGAGGAGGCGCCGCGGCGGAGCCCGCGGACCCAGGAGGAGTGGGCAGGCCTGATGCGGAGGAGAGAGCAGGTGTCATTAACTCCCGTGTCCCCCGAAGATGACCTCTGGCGCCAGCCTGAAGATCAGGGCTACTCAGGCCATAAACTTGGTCTTTTGTCCGAATTAAGAGCCCAAGCAAAGATGATTAAAGAGTACAGTGAGCTATTTCCCAAAGGCAGTGGTCCTCAGTGACAGAGTACCCCCCAGTCAACCTCTGAACTGGTGGATTTAAAATGTTTTGGAGTCACAGATTGCTTTCAAAATGTAAAAAAGAAAAAAAAAACTGTAGACCCTTTTCCAGGAAAAAAGCACAGAGAGACAAAATTCTGCCAAGGTTCAGGGCCCACAAACAACAGCAACAGCGGCCTATCCCGGCATCTCCTGACGCTCAGCCGAGGGGCCCGAACTTACCGGGCCACGCGGCCGCCAGGGCTCCTGCAGCCCCCGGGAGCCAAGTGACCAGTCCTGGCCGATGGGACGCAAGTGCAGACGCGGGGCGGCCGCCAGGACACCTCGTTAAAGGGTTCCTGGGCTGTGGCCATGGCTGGTCTACTTGCCGTCCTGCCGCTGGACTCCAGGAGGCGGGTGGGACGGAGGGAACTAGAACAGCGGAGCAAAGAACGAGACGGAAGCCGCCGAGTGGGCCTGAACTGCGGCCTCAGGCCTCCTCACCTGCAAGGTACCTAACCCAGCACCTGCTCAGAGCCGGCATATTCTGGGGTGTGTCCCGTGCCGCCAGGCTTGCTCGGAGGCCGTCCACGCCCTGGGCGCACAGGCTCCGGGTTAGGCGAGCTGCCTCGCATAAAGGGCTCATGGGAAGTTTTCCAGGGCCCAGACGCAGCTTTTTCCTGGTCTCTAGGAGCTCTGCGAGCAGCCGAGGAAAATACTCCGAGCTCTCCATAAAATCCCGAATCCTAACCTCTTCCAAATGAGGACGCCACACGTTATCCAAGTTGTTTACTCGGAATGGTTCTGTTGCCAGGATAGAGTCACTTGAAATGCTGCTAACAGGGAAGGTCTGAATAGAAAAAGCTAGGGCAAGAAGCCCAAGAAAACTGGAACAGAGCAATACATGCGGTTGCCATTTTGGCAAATTAAATTTACCGTTTCTCAGAAGTCCTGGAGACAGTCCAGGCTTAACACAATAAAGCAGCTGGAATGAGATTCATGTGCAACAACGTCTCTGCCGGCAACCACGCCTGTGGGGGAGCGTCCTCCCGGCGCACGGGAACGGGGAGCCCACCGGCCACAGGCAGCGACCGAAGGGCCCGAGCTCCGGGGAACAGGGAAGGAAGTGACGGCAAACCATCCCGTAAAACGCCGCCCCCGTTAACGAGAATGACGCGGCGCCAGAAGGACCCCCGAACACAACACCTCCAGAAAGTGTGTGCTCCCAATTCGACTAACAACCGCACGTCCGTGGGTGCCAGTGCACCCCCGAGGTCTGGAGCGATCGCCGGGACTGACTGGCACTGAGCCCGGACGGGACACCAGTGCGGGGGAGGCACGACCGCGCGCCCGCCACCCCGGGCCCCGGCGCCCCGAGCCGCCACCTGTCCTCTCGCACAGCCCCTGTCGGAGGGGGGGTGTCAGGAACACAGGCGCCTCCTCTGTCCGTCCCGAGCGCGGACTTGCCTGCAGGCCCGTTACGATGACCGCTGTGAGGGGGGGGGTCTCGAAAACAAACGCCGCGTGGACAAGGCCGCTGCATCCAACCCCGGCACACGAGGGAGCCGCCTCGGCCTGCGGGACAGTGGCACCCGTTCCTGGGCCGTCCTCAGGCCCGGGCCACCTTGCCTCCTCCCCTGGCTCCGTGGGCACCCCACACATGCCGGGCCATCCGCACGGCCCCTCAGCGGCAGCTCTGGGGTCACTCCCCAAGCTGCTGCCTAGACGTGCTGCCTCCGTCCCATCTAGAACCCGGGCCAGCGGGACCCTCCTCGGCCCAGCACCCCACTGGGTGGGTCCGGTGCGCGCCCCCCGCAGCAACTGCACGGCTCTCTCCTGCCTCCTCCCGGCGCCTCCTGGCCTCGCCTCCCCGGCGTCACCTCTCGGACGCGAGGGAGTGCCGGCTCGGCGCAGGGCCTCCTCTCAGTGCTTCTGGAACTCCATCTGCGAGCCGATGGCGCAGGACCGCCCTCCAGCTCAGACATCCAGGTGAACTCCAGACACACGCAGCCAACAGCCTGCTCACACCGACCCTGAGGGTCTAGTCTCGGTTTTGACATGCCCAAACTGCACTAGACGCCCACCCCACACCCGCCCTGCTCCTCCCAGACCTTCCCAGTCAAAACGCTGGTTCTTGTCCCTCTTAGAGCCACTTTGTGTGCAAGTGTCTCGCATCTTGCACTCTGGCCTTGTCACCTCACATTCGGATTTATGCGCTGGCCTCTGCATGGGTGTCCCCGCTCTGTCTTTGCCTGATAACTGTTCCTAATACCTAGTGAAACAGCTACTTGGACCGTGTTAAAACACATGTCGAACTATGTCCCTCATCTGTTCCATGCCCACCAAAAGCCTTCTTGCAGCTCAAGTGCTTGCTGGCGCCCTGAAGCCTGTCGTGTGCCAAGCAGCACCCCTGGGCGCCCCTCGGGTTCCCCCCACTGCTCCCTACAGGTCCCGCCCACGGTGGCCTCTCCACGCAGCAGGCTCACGTTCAGCTCAGGGCCCCGGCACTCCAACATCCGGCTGCCCCATGCCACCCACTGCCTCCACCCAAGCCCACCTTCCCCGAGACACTGCACTACACCTGCTCAAAACCCACCCCCGCACCCGCCTCCGGGCTCCCCTCTCCTGCTTCATCGCAAAGCACTGATGGTCCGACTCACTGCATGTGCTAGGTGCTGACTTCGTCCAGCACCTGTCTCCCCTCCCGGTGGGTAAGCCCCACTAGGCAGGAAGTCCCACCACTTTGCTCCCGGCCCGGCACACACGAGCGTGCCAAGAGCACGCGGGACGCACCCCGCGGAGGAGCCCCTGCGGGTTACACGCCAGCGCACCATGAGGAAGGCCAGCGTTCCCACTGCAGAACCACGGAGTCAAGAATCCAAAGTGCTGTGTCTGTGTCTTGATTTCAATAAGGACTCAGCCGGACGAGCATGCAGTTCTCCTTGCGGTCATGGGTTCAAGCCCCACGCTGGGTGTACAGATTACTAAAAAAAATCCTTTTGGCCGTCTGTATAGTAATAAAGTAATTAGGAGGTGGTCTGCAACAAGCCAAAAAATCAATATTTATTAAACTGAGATATGTGAAAAAAAACTCCACTTCTCTTTTTCTCCAAAATCAGGGCAGGCGTGGGACGGACTGCGGAGGAAAAGCAATGTCTGTCCCTTACAGGTCAGGGGCTGGATAAGCAAGGAAGCTGGGAGCAGCCCACGGCCCCTTGTGGAAGACCGCCCCCCAAACGTGGTCACACTTACAACTAGACAAAGAAGGCCAAACGCGCCTCAGAGAGCAGACCCTTCCCTCGCAGGTTCATCTGTCTGATTAAATGGACCACTGTACTCATCCTTTCCCCAAGTGTGCACCTCCTCAGAGGCCAACCACAACGCACGGGGGGCGGGGGCTGGACCCAAGCCGCTCCCACGGACCCCCCCCCCGCCTAGGTCACATGCGCACGGCCCCCAGGACCCCCGTTACCACCGGAGGCCCCCCAAGAGTTTGTGCTTGTACGGCCATATCGGTCAGTAGTTACTGTATTTGAAATTAAGAGCAGAAAATGCTTGACTATTTCTTTATTCGTTTAATTATAAAAATCAACATTACATATTAACAGCATACAAGACATTTTTAATGAAAAATAACTATAGTTTCCCAAACAGCAGCAGCAAAATCTTAGCAAGAGGAGGGCCACGGCTGGTGGTGTAGTCACGATCTGCCCCACGTCAGACCTACTGGAAGGCGCTGGGCTTCCCCAGGTGCCTCGGCCCCCGAGCTGCCGGCCCAGAACCACCCTGACCGACACGCAGGAGGAAAGCTCCCGCACAGCGCTGCGGGCCGCCTCTCCGGGCAACTGCGGCTATGCGTCACAGCAAAACTCAACTGCTGTTTTAGTTTTCCCTAAAGTTATGTTGCCGTGTGGAATCCCAAACCCTATGAGTGAGCTCTTTACTTTGTTACTTTAAAATGCATTGCTCTAGGGGCAGGCACCAGGGGGGCTCAGTCAGTTAAGCGTCCAACTTCAGCTCAGGTCGTGATCTTGCAGGTGGTGAGTTCGAGTCCTGTGCTGACAGCTCGGAGCCTGGAGCTGCTTTGGATTCTGTGTCTCCCTCCCTCTCTGCCCCTCCCCCACTCGTGCTCACGCTTTCTCTCACTCAAAAATAAACATTAAAAATATTTTAAATAAAATAAAAAATAAAAAGTTTCCCTTATAAAATAAAATAAAATAAAATAAAATTCATCGGTCTGTCTTGTGCCTTCAGTGGATCTTTTACCCCAGCACAACTCCGTGACATCATGCCCAGCTTGTTTGCAAAACCCCGGCTGGCTGAGTCACGCAGTCTTCCAGCTGCAGTTTATCGTGTGTTACCGAAAGCATCACATCCACGGACACGGAGACCAGGAGCATCGCTGAGTACGGAGAAGCTGTCAGGGTCTCGAAGACAGACACACACGTTCCAAAATTCCGATTCCACTTGAAGGTGCACATTCTCTTCCCGGCAGTGGGGTCACAGTGGCGTTCCTTAAAGCAACAGGCTCACTTAACTCCTTCAGTAAGAAAGACCCACGGTTTGTCAGGGCAGCTGGGGGGCTCAGTCAGTTGAGCATCCCACTTCGGCTCAGGTCATGATCTCGCAGTTCTTGAGTTCGAGCCCCACGTTGGGATCCTCTGTCCCCCGTCTCTCTCTGTTCGTCCCCGCTCTCTCACTCTCAAAAATAAATATTAAAAAAAAATATGCCCAGTTTGTCAGCGATTCTCTTACATGATCCATGAGAAGACACAGCTAGTTGAGCCAGGAACACGGTGCAGGAGGGCCTGTCGCCAGGATAGGGCTCCGCGGAAACACCACGGAAGAACTCTCCATAACCTTCCCATTCCGTCACGCTGAGAATGAAACAGAGGGGTACTCGAGGGCTGAGACTTATAAGGTGAATGAACTTTCCTGCTTCCTCGTCCTTAGGTGGAAATGGCCGTTTGTGACTGCGTGGCACGAAGAACACAGGGACCCGGCAGCGGCCACTTTGCCACCTGGACCCTGCACCAGCGGTGCGAGTGTCAACACCCAGAAAAGGCAAATCACCTCTCACGGTCATTATGAAAACGACTCTGACCTCACAGAGCCCCTGGCGAGGTCCCAGGGTCACCCGGGTGGCCCCCCGGCACCCCACTTTGACAAACACTGCTTTCAGGTATCATAGCTCCAGAACGAAAGCCTAAGAACCACGTACGACCTAAAGTGAATTTCAGACGAGGTCTGCTATAAAATACAAACCACAAATGCAATTACAAACGACTCTCACTTGAGTCACCAACTGCCAAAGATAAACGTAAAACCCTGCAGAAACCTGTTTGTATCCTGCAGCAAACACTTCGGTGCTCCCATGGCTGCATCCGTATCTTACTTCTCCCTTGGTAGCTACAAACCGTTCACACTGTCAAACATCTCTTCTGACAACACACGATGCCGCGTCTGCCAAAGACGCGGGAGATGAGAGCGGACGACGGACTGCGGCCTGAGCGCCCTCGCCTCCTTCCTTGGTTCCGGGAGGGACGCCACTTGTGCACACGAGCAAGCGACCTTGCACACACTCACAGATCCTTCAAAAAATGACCACGAGGCGCTGTGCTACACAGCCGCTCCACGGGACGAGAGCGCACTGACTTAGCAACCACACGGGCAGACGGGCGAGCGAGGCAGCCCCCGCCCGGTGGGGGGGGGGGACCTGAGGGACTCGGCAGAGGCAGGGACGAAAGGGGCAGAGGTACAGGGACCCCTGAAAAGTCCACGGCATAAAACTAGGAGAGGCCTGCTCTCCATTAACCAAGAGCCAGGAGGCCTACCAGATGCAGAGAGGCTGGGGGCTGGGGGCGTCAGCCATAAACAAACCTCAGGGAGACTTAAATATGGGCAGTGTCTTCGGTGACACCGAACACTGCTCATTTCCAGGGTCTGGAGGGGAACGCCCTTGCTCTGAGGACAGGAGCGCTCCAGCATTTAGGGGTGAAATCCAGTGAGCTCGACAACCTTTTTTATTTAACTAAAAGAAATTTTTTTTAATGTTTATTTTTGAGAGAGAGAGCATGAGCAGGGGAAGGGCACAGAAAGAAGGAGACACAGAATCTGAAACAGCTCCATCCAGGCTCCGAGCTGTCAGCACAGAGCCCGACGCGGGGCTCAAACCCACAGACCGCGAGATCGTGACCTGAGACGTCAGACACTTCACCGACTGAGCCGCCAGCTGCCTGTACGCAACTTACTTTCAAAAGCAGGAAAAAAAAATGCAGGTTACCAAAACTCCCCAAAATGTGTCATTCTCACAATATTTCAAACTTTTTCATTGTTATTTGCTGTGATCTGTGATCAACGATTATAACTTACTGGAACTTAGCACAGATGACGGCTAGCATTTTTTAACAATAAATTTTTGGGGGGTTTTTTTGGGTTTTTTTTGAGAAAGAGAGCGTGCACATGCCCGCAAGTCAGGGAGAGGTAGAGACAGAGAATCTGAAGCGGCTCCAGGCTAAGTGCAGACAGAGCCCAGTGTCGGGCCCAATCGCAGGACC
The DNA here is from genome assembly GCF_006229205.1 of Suricata suricatta. Classification (NCBI taxonomy): domain Eukaryota; kingdom Metazoa; phylum Chordata; class Mammalia; order Carnivora; family Herpestidae; genus Suricata; species Suricata suricatta. The sequence goes on from NC_043715.1 coordinate 1,521,348, forward strand.
ATGAGATCATACCTGAGCCGACATCAAGGGTCAGACACTTATACCACTGAGCCACTCAGGCGCCCCCACAATCAAGTTGGGTTTTTTTTTTTATGTTCTATTTATTCTTGAGAGCAAGAGAGACAGAGCACGAGCAGGAAGGGGCAGAGAGAGGGAGACACAGAATGCGAAGCAGGCTCCAGGCTCTGAGCTGTCAGCACAGAGCCCGATGCGGGGCTCGAACCCACAAACTGTGAGATCATGACCTGAGCCGAAGCCGGACGCTTAATCAACCGAGCCCCCAGGCGCCCCTGAAGTATCTCTAGTGAAGGCATGCACCCTGTTTCTCAGACACACTGCCAACGCACACTGAGGTCGACTACACCACAGGAGACACCACAACGTGTGCAGGGAAGCCCAGGTCCTGGCGGGACCCGCTCTGCTGCGGTGACTGGAACCCCACCCACGGCATGTCCGAGGTGTCCCTGGACACGCGGACGGAGCCAGGCCCGACGCTGACCCTCTGGGAGTGCAGATGAGGGACGCACAGCGTGTGCTCACTGCACTCTTCCAGCTCTGGATTCGAGTTAGGGGACGCGGCCCCGACCGGCCGCCGAGCCACGCCGCGCCCGAGCCTCGTGTGGCCGACAGCCCCATGCGGCGAGCAGGGCTGACCACGGCGAGCAGGGCTGACCACGGCGAGCAGGGCTGACCACGGGAAGCGGGGCAGGCACAGCAGACTCCCACGCCGCCCGTGCGCAAAGCTAATAAAAGGTCTTAAGAAAAGTAAATGTTTAGGAAAAACAAAAACAAAACCCTTCCGTCCACTCTGCTGCCCCCCCCCCACCATCACATCGCTCCCGCCCAAACTCTGGAAGCGGCCCAGGCCCATCCGCAAACGATGTCTCCTCCCTCTTCCTCTGAATCCCAAACAAACAACATGGTTTCCAAATCCACCCTCAGCTCTTCTCGTCCAAGGGCCCGGACGAGAGCCCAGCATCAATTCCTGCCTGCGCTTCCCTGCCACCCCTCCCCCACCCCTCCGTGTCTCCCTCTCTCCTGGCACCTCTGCCCTCCTGCCAATGCTCCCGCTTTCCCTGCCGAGCACACCCACCCCCACCCCCACTGCGGGACGCCACTGAGGCCCTCCTACCCCCCAGGAAACAGCAACCGGGCTGCAGGGCTGATGGAAGGCGCCATCTCCCAGGGCTGCCAGCAGGCTCACCCTTCAGAGATGGGGGGCGACCCCAACCCTCCCAAATCTATCCCCCACCTGGCCCTCACACCTCGTATTTCAAACACACCACGGCCTGTGACAATAGAAGCCACCAACACTCCCACGGCTGACCTCTGCCGGGCCAGCCCCCCATCCCTACACCTGCTGCTGGGGTACCACCTCCCAGCTCCTCCCACCGAGGACCCTGCGAACAGTCTGGAACTCTCTCTGCTGTTACCCAACCATCCCCGGACCCTACGGCTTCGCCCTGCTTGCCGGTTCTGGCTCGACTTCCTCCCTCTTCTTCCCCTCCCGGGTCCCTGCCTCTAGCCCCCCTGCTGTGCAGCGTCAGCTCCCTGTGACACACTGTGAAGCTAAGTCCACTGATCTGGCAGGCCGAGTGTCCCCTTGGCCCCCCAAAGCCACAGGCGGCTGAGGCAGGAAGCCAGCCCTCCCCCCTCCGCTCTGCCAGAGAAGGCGCATGCACCCAGCACCTGGCCTGAGCACCTTTGGTGCCTCCTCTGCTCATCCTCCACCCGGGTTTCAAGCCACCCCCAATCTGGCCCTGGCCCGCCTGCCTACACGCGGCCTCCTTGAATTCACCTACCCAGCAAATGCGTGCGAGGCCAGTCCAGCCCTCCACCTGTCGCTGTGCGGCCCTGGAGCCAAGTCAAAAAAAGAACGCTATTCTGTGACACGAAATCACAGGAAACTCAATTTCAGTGTCCACAGATAAGGCGTTATCAGAACAGGGCCGTGCCAAGCGGCCTGCACGGGGCCCACGGCTGGGAGGGCTCGTCCAGCGCCCGAGCATCTCACTTTAACGTAAAAACTACCGCAGCGCGTGCTGGGTGGGCACGAGTGTCGTGCTGGGCACGCGGGAGCCGCCACAGGTACCAGGGAGGGAAGGGGTCCAGACGTCCCTGTGAACACGCGAGCTGCAGGACAGTACAAATCTTAGCTTTCATCATCTCATGAAAAACAGAGGTGAAACGAAGCATTCGCCGCGCAGAGGCCGCACCTCAAAGTCGGACTCAGTCGCACACTGGGACCGACTCGCACCTCTGCTGTCCCGTCCAGGCGGAGCGCACTCGGGTGTGGAGACGCGGCCGGCTTTTGTCCCTCCCGAGAAGACAGCTATGTTTCAAAGGGACATTCTGCTGGTTCTGAGGATCACACACCTAAGTCCACCCATAGCGCATCTTACGAGCCTGAATTAAAGACAAAATCAAACACTTAACGTCATTTTCCCACTGACGTGTGTTCGTTCATACAAGACCTATCGACCTCAAGATTGTAAGAATTCACACTCGCTGCAAATCGCTTAAAATCGTCTAATGGAATTTAAAATTCTCAATGAAGCATCTTCAGGAACAAACAGCACACACATGACAACTCCGTGGGGTCACAGAACCTGTCACCATCTACAGGAAGCAGAGGGAGAGAGGTCACTTCCCTGGAGAGAACAAGAGGGCGTCTTGACCGGACAGCGGAACGCGGAGCTCAGACAGGCCCGTTCCCCAGGCAGCACCACGAAGGTCACCGTGGCCTCTGGCACTGACAACAAACGTGTCCCTTACAAGTGCGGCCCTGCTTCTTAGCAAGCATACTAATTCCAAACACCTCTCCGTGCCCGGCCTGGTTCTAAAATTCCAGGACTCTGTGATACAAATCACCACCAACAAAATCATGACTATACGCACACTTCGTCAGTGACGTCATGTGAGTTTGACACGCAGAATCCGTGGGGCCTGGAAGGTAACGTTACAACAGTCACTGCGCACTGAGTCCTAAGCACCTCGGTCAGCACTACAGCATTTTTTAAGTTTATTTCTTGAGGGAGAAAGAGCACGCGTGTGCTCACGCACACATGCTCATGCACACGCACGCGCACACACACACACACACACACAAGGGAGGGAGAGCAGGGGTGGGGGGACAGAAGATCCTAGGTGGGCTCCCATGCTGGCAGCACAGAGCCTGACGTGGGGCCCGAACTCACAAACCTCGAGATCGTGGCCTGAGCCAAAGTCGGCCGCTTAACTGACGGGGCCCCCCAGGCGCCCCGGAACTAAGGCAATCTACCCTCACACCTGTTGGTGCAGGTCACTGTGCCCCCGTTGTACAGGCAGGCCCCGCCCTCAGCACTTCCCTTATGAGACAGGCATCATGAACAGTCACTAAGGGAAATGAGACCAGAGTGCCCTGAAGAAAGGGGGTGGAGGAGGGTGGGAAGGGGAGCCAGGAGGGGGGCCAGGGGGGGGCGAAAGGGGCAGGAAGCAGGAGACTGCCCTACAGCAACTCGTCTGCGTCCTGCTACCGAAGCCCGCCAGTTCTCCGTCCCCCACGTTGGCGTTGGCGGCGTCTGCGCCTGCACATCCGGCTGTCGCTGGCTCCCCCCAGAAACTGGCGTCCTTGCGTCGCCCACCGGCCTCTCCTGCTTAGTGCCATTGCGGCGAAGCCTGGGGAGGGGGGTGGGCATCGGTCCAAGGGTGAGGATACTATGTCCTGCCCTCCTGTTCCTACCTCCCACTGTCACAGAAACCAAACCAAACAACTAGCATGTGCCTAAATGTTAAAGGAATCTGTAATCCTAACCAGGCAACGTGAAAACTGAAGAAGATTAACTCCCAACACGAACAGTCACTACAATAAGTAACAATGACAGATGGCAGATGCAGGGCAACTCCAGGGGTTTCTGATCCACACAACCGGCCGAGGGAGTGCAACCCCTCAGAGGCAGGGCCGGTAACCAGGGCGACCTAATTCACATGGTCTCCAACAGAAAACAGACAAAAGCCTAGGGAGACCGGCTGAGGCTGCGTCACGGACACTGGCTGACCCCCGCGCAGCCCGCCCGAGGGCTCGGTGGAGGCAGACGTGCCCCACGCCACCATCACCGTGGGGGCCAGGGACCTATGATTACGGTCTTGGTCCTGGACGCAGCGCCCTGGCACCGCTTTCCTCAGGCTCAGAGTCCTCGACGTGTAACTGAGAACAATAGAAGCAGTAAGGGCACTGGACTTAGAACCCGAAATCTGCTGGATCGGGTCTAAGACTGCAAACCGTCCATGGAAAGTGTGTATCTACCTTAACAGTTTCAAGTCACATTTGCAGTCACGTCTGAATCAAACGAGTACGCCTTCCTGTTACCGCTCGACCCAGGAAACCTGTGTGCGCCGTGAGGTTGGATTTCAGGCTGCAAACGGCACTCAGGCCTGAGACCCGGTGAGCACTGAGCAAACAGCTTCACAAGGGCTCAGACTCACCCCGAAGCCAGCCCGGGAGGGGCTGTTCCAGAGTCGGCCCGGGGCCACACAGCCAGGACCTGGCGCTCTGCGGCTCAGACCCCAATGCTGCCCCTCCCCGAACAACGTTAGCAACAGAGCCAAAATACACCTTTGGAGAGGACGGTCCCACCTGAGCACGGAAACGTCTGAGCAAGTGAGACCCAGAGCCCAAAACTCTAATCCAGACCGGCGCAGGGGAGCCCCACAAGTGGCCCTAGTAGCCGAACTCCAGTCACAAGTAGAGGGACAGCAGTACAGGGGCCAGGAGCCACTTGCTATGTGCTGATTCCAAATGAAACTTAGAACAGACCCCGCACGGAGCAGGTGCCCCTGGAAAGTGACCCCTACCTCCCGCAGTAGGGTCAGGCGTACTTGAGGGCCACCTTAGGCAATTTAAACTTTTGAAAAATAACTCCAGCAAATGATACTATATAAGGTCAGATGCATTTCGGACTCACAATTCTAACACGTTCTAATCACACTGCATTTACACGTGCAACCAGTGATCTGAGGGGACTTTTAAAAGAGCTACGCCTTCTGCCTCTTTGTTGCATCTCCCATTCCGCTCTCAGTAGAAGGGATACAAGAAAAGTTTATTCAAAGTGACTTGTCAACAATACATTCGCAGTCTGTAAGGTATGTGGGCCTAACTTATAATTAAATGGGCCAGGACAAATATTCTCGGGGAAAAAGGTTCATCAAAGTGCATAAAAGAGTCCCTTTTTCTTTGACCACCAAGGACATTATTGGGATCGCTGGTAAAATCTGAATCAGATCTGCGGCTCAAACAACAGAGCCGTATCAATGTTAATTTCCAAATTGTGATAATTATTGTGTTTATACGAAATATCCCTGCTTTTAAGAAACAGTCACGTAAGCACCTGAGTGAGAGGACATCATTATCTTCTTACTTGGCTCAGAAAAAAATACACACACACACACACACACACACGCGCGCGGCCGGAGTGAGGAGAGAGGACAAAGCAAAGACAAAGCAGGAACGTCTGAGGATCCAGAAGGCTGTCATAATTCTTTGTACTATTCCTGCAACTTCTAAGCCTGAAAACACCCGGTTCCTATGAAGAGGTGTGGAGGCTTTTGCCCTCCAAAGACTGTGCAGACGGGTGGAAGAGTGTCACTTGAAGGGGACTGTCATGACTGCATTTGAGAGACTGCCCCTGACCCTTCATTTCCAAGTAGATTTTCCTAAAATGAACTACAAGTTTCTCAGTGCCTTCAGCAGATGAATGAGACGGCCTGGTGGGCTTCTTCCAGACCCCCCCCCAAAGGCTCAAAGTCTGCACGTGAGCGTGATGCCACCGGGGACCGGCACAGCGACCTGGAGCCGAGAACAGCGCTCGGCACCGGCTCAGGTGTTCCTGTCATCTTCCTGTCACTGAACCCCCCACTGTGATGTGTTTCTCCAACACAACAGCACTTTCAGCCTAGAGCTTGGAGGTTCACAAACTAGAGCCCACGGGTCAAACCCTGCCTCTTTCTGTACATAAATTTTATTGGAAAACCTCCACACCCATTCTGGCTTCCACCCTCCAAGGGAAAAGCTGAGCAGTTGTGAAAGAGACTCCCCAAAGCCAAAAATACTTCTCTAATCTGGACCTTTACAGAAAAAGTTGACTGACTTTGGCCCTAAAGCTCCCAAGTGTTCAGTGACATTTGTGGCATCTTTAGAATCTCGAAGCTGCCTTGAGGCTGAGGGATGAGGACATCAGGAGCCATCACCGCAGCACAGTGACCGTGGCCTCCTGGAGGAGCGGCCTGCGCCATCACAGGATGCTTCAGCTGCCTTCAGGTCTTGGTGACCTTCCAGCTGCACCTCCGGTTAGCTGGGAGTCGGAGTCCTTTGCTAGTGGATCCGGAGAGAGCCCAACGAAGCAAAGCAGGCCGAGTTCTTGCACGGTCCCCAGAGCTCACGATGCAAACCAAACTGCAGTCTATCAGCAGCTGAGCCGGAAGGGGACCCCAAGCACTATGTATTTGCTCTCACCTTACTTCACCCCTTCAGCTTTCCCCTCCCTAACACAGCATGATCGCGAGGTTGCGTAAATTTGAATTACACAAATCCAAAACAACCTATTAAACCCTCACTTTGCAAAAATGTGAACGTTTTCTGCAGTAACTGTTAGCAGGCAAGGACACCGGGCCTTCTTTGTCCAATTCAGTTTAAAAACACGGGGGGTATGGAGTACACGCTTCAGCACCTTCCCAGACGCACTCTGGCGTCGAAGGCAGCCTAGCACAGCTCTCTGCTCCGAGGACCAGCCCTGGCTCCTGCCGACGAGTTCACAGGACGGTGTGGCGGTAGACGGGCGCATCCTGGCCATCTACCTGCCCACAGGACCTCAGGGCGCACGAAGAGGACAGCCGGGGTCCACGTCCCGGATCTGTTTTGACAGTAAGATGCCTGGGGCTCTGGCCACACCCACTGGACACAAGTCACACCAAGGAAGTGCCAGCAGTACACACACATCAACTTTTCGCTGCCAGTGTCATCCAAATCCCTTTCTAGAAAGTTCAGAAAGGTTAAGGTCCGCTTCAAGTTCTTTGGTGATGTTCTACCTTGTGAAAAGAGGAAAAATCACTACAGACCACAAGCAGCATTTTTTGAAGCAAAGAATATAAATCTTTATTACTCAACAGTTTGTCAGTACAGGGTTCTGGCCGCCGTGGCCTGATTGGCTCCGTGCATCCAGGTTTCCTGACAGCACCCCCACCCCCACCCCCGCCGCATGGGCAGGCCTGGGTCCCTACCTGGGCCTCTGTCCAACCCACCTGCACTTCCGGGGCCTTACGTGTGCTCGGCTATCTTCAAATGCTAGTACAAGGTAACTCAGGACAAGGAAACGGCAGTCAATCTGCACACATACACTCATGACAACTATCTCCTCTGTCAGTGACTCAATGAAGACACGTTCCCGTCTCTGCCCCTTCTGGCCCTCCATCGGGCTTGCTTCCACACGTAGGTGCCACCAGCGATCTGACCTCATTGGCTATTCTGGGGCACCATGGCGGCGACGATCCAACACATGTAATCATATTGGACACTTCTTGACCATGGGTAGAAGTGAAAGGTACAGAAAAGTTAATTCAAAATGGGAATTTCATGTGATGTCACAGAATTTTGGGCATACTATCCGCTGGTGGTTTATGAAGTCCGTGTTCCCATCACATTTTAATTCAAGACCATCCACAGGTTGCAAGCGATGGGGGCTCCAGGAGCTGCCCCCAGGTTCCGCCTCCTGACAGAGGCCCTCGGTGGGCCACTAAGATGATGCCACACCCCGCCACCACACTGGGGGGTGAGTCAAGAACTTCCTCCAGAGCCAAAAAGGTAAGGCGAAGCTAGCGGAAGGTTGAATTATTAGCTGACGGTCTAATTTGCCACCGGTTTCACGACGTGCACAAGATGACAGCGGGAAGCCTGCAGGTTAAGTATCTGACCGCCACCATTAGAGCGGGCGTGACTGCCGTCTCTCATTCTTGGTGACTAGCTAAATGAGCTCCGGGCACTGGCGCCCGGCAAGAAAACACACGTAGCTTTTGGAGAGTAAATCGCAGGGGCGCCGGGGCTCAGTCCACTCAGGTCACGAGTGAGCCCTGCGGGGGCTCTGAGCAGGCGGTGTGGAGCCTGCCCGCAGCTCCCCCCCCCCCCCC
>NC_043715.1:1529604-1534110 GCF_006229205.1 Suricata suricatta
CCCGCTGCCTCTCTGGCTCTCCCCAGTGCCTGGGTGCGTGTGCACGCTCCCAGACTTCACCAAAAAAAAAAAAAAAAAAAAAAGAGCAAATTGCAACCATGGGATCCCCCCAATATTTGCTCTCAAACTCCCTAAAACTCCTCCTCACCCCGAAAGGTGGACATTTCAGAATGCTTCAGAGGGCTTCCAATGAAGGATCCGTTATGTGCTTTTGTTTTTATGGCCATGACATACATGAAGTCAGAGAACACAATAATGATCTTTATTTACCTGTTGTGGGGAGGACTTTTTAAAGCTCTTTACCTGAGACAGTCTCATCAAAAACCGTAATGTGCATTTTCCCCCAGGAGCTTCTTCAAAATGAGAAAAATGTTTATTTTTTCCATATTTTAAATAGTTAAACTGATAAAGTTCCGGACACATTTTACAGTTCGTCTTGGGGGTCGTGCATCTAATGGTATGGCTCAAGTTCTCAGGATTTAGCCAGTGTAGACGAAGATCACAGGACAAACGAAGGCTGACGCCGGACTGCAGGGGTCACAGCGATAAGCCACTAACGTAACTCATCTAGGACCTAGTCACAGAACAGGACTGTGGTTCTCTCGTTTCCTTGGCAACCATCTAGCACAGGAAGTATTTCTTCAGCATCAAAGGGCATATGCCACACCTGGAAACCTTTTGAAATGCGAATGTTAAGTCTTTCCCTAATTTTCAAGTCCTGGACACTTCTGAGGAGCAAGTGAGGATTCTGGTGCAAGTCTGTCAGTTTGGGTTTTCACGGGATGGCACATGTGGGCACGCACCGGTCTCAGTGCGGCACACTGCGGGGCAGGATGCAAGGTCTCCTCACTGGTGCACGGTGTGTCTTAGCACCGGTTAAGGTGGGTCCTGTCAGGTTCCCCACTGTGAAGTTACCATTTTTCCCTCTGTAATGTATCGCTCTCCTGGGAGAGGTACTTTGGGGCTATGTGAATATCACAGATTGGAGGAGACTTCAGGAAACATGACAACTAAATGCAGAGTGGGATCCTGGATTAGATCCTGAAACAGAAAAAGGATATTAATGCAGACTGATGGACTTGAGGGGGGTCTATGCTTTAGTCAACAGCACTGTACAGACGCTGACGGTCTGACTGTTGAAGGACAGTGATTAGCTAAGAGGTCAGCATTCTGGGAAGTGAGCGACAGGCCAGGGGAGCTCTCTGAACTATTTGTGCAACTTTTCTTTAATTTTACTTCCCAGGTAAGTGTACAAAGCTGCACATTCTGGTTCCCGAAGTCTGGCGGGGGCCTGAGCGGGCACACTCCTCTTAAACACCTAGTGACGGCAAGGTCGCGGTCCACTCCGCAGGGGCCTTGCGAAGCCCTGACCCGGGCAGCTCGGGCATTTCCCGACTGTGAAAGTGCATGACTTCCAAAGGACAATTGACTAAAATGCATCAAGATTATACTTTACGGGCGCCTGGGTGGCTCAGTCAGTTGAGCTTCCAATTCTGATTTAGGTTCAGGTTACGACCAGTCAGTGGGATAGAGCCCCAGGTCTTGGGATTCTCTCTCCCCTTCTTTCTGACCCTCCCCTGCTCATTCTCTCTCTCTCCCTCCCTCCAAATAAAAATGGCGGGGGAGTAAAAATATTTTTTAAAAACTATTGTTAAAAGGTGACACTCTTTAAGTACAGTTGTCACTGCTTAACTGGAGGCACTCCTTAAATTCGGGCACGCTGCCATGTTATCTTTGTATGAGGACGTGGTCAGAGAAGCTGCTGTGACAAGCTGAGCCCAACAGAAGACATGAAATCCCCACCCCCAGTCCACGGCCGACCTTCCCCAGCGGAGCATGGCCCCTCCGAGGCTGCAGAGCCAGACCCCCAGCAAGAACACACAGCGTCCACCCACACTGCAGCCCGGAGACGGCCACGGGGCCAACGATCCGGCCACCCATTCTGCTGACAGAGGCATCCCTTACTGAGGCCACAGGGAGGCAGGAGGGCAGAGTGACAAGAATGGGTTCTGGAGTTCTGCTCGCGGTGACAAGTGGCCGCAGAGTTGATCTCTGCTCATCCCATTAAAATGACTTTTAATTGCATATAATGAACCACAAGGAAAAAGGTAAGACACAGGCAAGATACTTTGCCAATTTCTGGGAGACTGGAAGGATCCATGAGGGCAAAAGAAACCACAAGCTGGAGCACACAGGAACGGGTGCAGCCGAGGGCGGGCTCCGAGCCTGCGCAGGCCGGGACACTCCGTGGGGCAAGGGCTGAGCCCGCTCCCCGAACTGGATCCCTTCACAGAAGAGCTACACAAGAGTTCTCCCTAGACCAGGTGGAGCAGCCCCAAATCAAGGGGGGGGGGGCCTCTTAAGCTGTAGACCCAGAGGGAAAGTCTCTGCAGTCTGGCACCCGAAGTCCCACTCAGCGACAAGGTCCCAATCACGTGAAGGGAGACCCACACACTTTCAAACCCAGCCCCACACACTCAGAGCTCGCTGCCCGTCCCTCTGGCCTTAGACAACAGCAATCACCACTACTTAAGGAGTATTTGCCATACGAAGTATGAAACCAGTATTTTAAAAAAGATGATGGTGACAGTAGAAGAAATAAGAAATCAGAGAATAAAAGAAATGAAAAAATCTTTACTGGTATCCTCAAGGTCAAGAAGACAATGCATTCACAAAGCAATACGCTACTGTGGGGCAGGGGACAACGGAATAAGCTCTTGGGAATTTTCAGTTGTGGAAATAAAAAATTTAAACCAACACTGGGAGATAAACTGAAGTCCTCTCCCAGAAATGAGAAGAAAATGGCAAAGGAAGAGGGTAAAGACAAGAGAGTCAAGGGCTCAAACCAAGATGTCCACCATCAAACTAACAAGAACTCTTGAAAGAGTAAAAGCAGAAGAGATTCTCCAGTAAATGATCAAGAGCATTTCCTGGAGCTGAAAGGCGAGCCCCCTCAGAGGCAGAGAGCATTCAGAGTGGGACTCCGCGTCCTGGGGCACTTTGGGACCGTCCTAACACCTAAGAGGATTCTCAAGAGTTCCCCAAAAGGAGTAAGGCTACTTGGCAGAAGGTTCCCGTGGAAACGAAGAAAGCCACGATCACACACGGAATCCAAAAAAAACTCAGATGTATAACAAAGGAAAATATTGGGAGCGTACTTGTACTGGCCTAAGGAGTACGCAATCCAGATTCGAAACAGAGGGCAGAGACCTGGAGAGAAGCGGGGAAGTTGGAGAGATCTGAAGCTATGCTTGAAAACTTAAAACAAATAGTCATGGGAACAGAAAATGCAAAAATAAAAAAAAAAGGGGGGGGGGTCATTACAAACAACAGAAAAACCAAAATGCTGCAGAAAAGAAAGTGCACTGCTCAGCAATGACTCAAACAATACTTGCACAGTCATCAACAACGTCAGTTAAATGAACGTAGGGAATTGAGGGGATAGAAAAAGTGAGATATGACACGAAAAGCTAAATCATCTGTAACAGAAAGACCACAAAGTGTAAAACTAGTAAGATACAAACTTACTCTTCAGAGCTATGGAAACCTTCCAGAAGAAACATCACATAGATGTCGCTGAGGAGTGAAACTGAAAGGCTGGACCAAGGTCTGGTGCTTCTCAATATACATTTTCCACCAACATTTTACTGCGTATACTACTTTGATTAAAGGATCAGGTATTTGGATATATATGAAAGCTAGGACGGGGACTTCAGGCGGAATGAGTTCAAACCCTTGGCTCTGCGTGTCCTGGACGAGTCTCTTAAACCTCTGTGGGTCTCAGTCGCCTCACTGGATCGCTGGGACAAGAAACATGCAAACGATGCGCTGCCGCTGCCACAGCACATACCCCACACACGGCAGCCACTTCGGAAAAACTAAAGCCAACTGATGTGGTCAGAATCCTGCATCACGAGAACACGTCCTGAGGTTAACTGCGAGACAAAGGGAAAATGGGAGCCAAACGTACAGAACCAATCTCGCGGGGAGTTCTGGCGTTTTTCCTACCCCTCGGTGTCTGCACCCCAGGCCGGTCCTAAACGCTGAACCTCCAACGGCCGGACCACCTACTTTCCGATCGCCTTCTCCCCCACTTCCCGAGGCCGCTCCACTCCCCCCAGGTTCCTTTTCGGTCTCCCGAACTTGCGGTGACCAGCGTGCGCGAGAAGGGCCCGGCCCCTCCCATCAGTGCTGTGTCACCAACGCCACCAGGCCTTGGAGCGCATTCCGGGGCGGGACAGGGAGTCCGAACGGAGGGCAAGGAGCTGTTCCGGGTGAACAGACCCGACGCCGGGCAAAGTCTCGATCCTCAGAAGCCCACGCGCGTGAGCGGCTCTTCGGGGAGTGTCAGGTCTTCAGTGAAAACCCGGCCCTGCGTGAAGGCGGAGTCTCCGAGTGCTCGCCCGGGGCAGGTGGAACGGGCATCTGAGGCCGCACTGCCGAAGGGCCACACCAAGGGGCGGGGGGCCCGAACCCCGAAATCTTCCCTCGCGGACGACCCCCCCC
>NC_043715.1:1534210-1539593 GCF_006229205.1 Suricata suricatta
CCGCGGCCCTCCGCCCTGCACCGTCTGCGCACGCTCCCTAAGCGGGGCGCGCCGGGCGCAGGAACCGGGTGAGGTGGGTGGGGCCTGCCGCTCGAGGCCTCCCGCGCGCGCCTTCGCCCGCGCCGACGACCGCCGAGCATGCGCACGCGTCCTCCTGCCGCACCACAGTTCGGGCCTCTCAGGGTCCTTACCTCCCCAGCGTAAGCTCCGTCTCCGCGCTAGCCCAGTGGGAAGTTGCGTCGGTGGACCGTGAGAGGAATTTACATTTTCTCTGAGGCTGAATGAATAGGAATGCGCTCTCCCCTCGACGACTACATATCCCAGGGGTCTGTGCGCGAGCCGCGAGCGGTGCTTTCTGGGAATCGTAGTCCCTGCGTGTGCGCCAAGGCTGCCGGTACTTGTAGTCTTTACATACTCGAATCTCCCGTTAGGGCTGGCGCCCACGGCTGCTGGGACTTGTAGTTGAAACCCTGGGACCGCGGCCGCTGCCGCTGGGGAGAAGTGCCCCCAGGTAATAGGAGGTGCCCCGGGCTCCCCCGCGTGTGTCCACACCTCCCGGCGCTCACGCGTGGGAAAGAGTGTGTGTTGGTTATGTGACATATGTTCCGTGTGTAACTAATGTGTTACACATCGTCCGAGACATGTATCTGTAATGTATATGCTATCTTAGGGATGAGCACGAAATCGGTGTGAGTGTGGACGTGTTACACATATGTATCATAAACGCACGCCTGTTGGTACTCATGGGAAGAAATCACTGAACTGTAGACAATCCCCAGAAATTACTCCTGCCATCTCCGTCGCGCCTCACGTGTGCTGGGGTTCCCACTGCTTTTCACTCTTCTTCTGTGCTTGCCTCTATTTTCCGAGTTGTTTACAACGAGCAAGAACGAGAGTGTGGAGCTATTTTCATTTGGGAACAAAAATGCTTTCCTGCAAGTTTCCTGTCCACTTCCCTTTTTGCCAATGACAGAAAACCTGATTCAGGGCAGCAATGCGCCATGTGACCTTGGGCAACCTCATTAGAGTCTCTTCCAGAATGAACACCTGAGGGTTCTCCTGAGTCTGGTCATCGGGTTTCTGTGCAGGAAGAGTGCCTTAAAGAAACTGCAGAGAACAGTCACAGCAGTCAGTGCTAGAAAAGATATTTATTCGCATTGAGATGAGAATTTTCCTGTGTAGAAATGAGGGGAAATTGCCCAGCAAGGTCACAGTGCTGGAAAAAGACAAAAGCAGAGTTTGGAATCCAAAACACTGTGGTCCAGAGTCTGCTCATTGTGGGGAAAAGGGTTGCGGAAGCCGAGCACACAAATCCTGAGAGATGAGTGGTGGCAAAACGGCCTCCGACGGCCTTGTCTTCTGTCCCTGCCCCTGCCTCAGTCATGGCCAAGGTTAACCACTTAACTGAGATTTCTTAGATACATGAGTATCTGACTAGAAAGCAGATAAATGTAGACTGATATTTTTCATATTATTTCAAATGATCACAGAGGTGTGTGTGGCTGACTCCTTCCTGGCCAGGCCTTGCACACCGCCAGCCCCAAGGCACTGCTAAGTCATCATCAGCCAGTAAACCGATCAAAATTGTCATTGGGCTTATGCCAGAGTCACTGACTTCTCTTTCTTGTTGTTGATGACTCAGATTGATGTATTTTTCACTTAGCCACCAGGAAACACAAATAGAGGAAAGTGTTACTCAATATTGACATCTAGCTGATTAACCATAGTTTTAAAATAACTAAATAGCTGGAAATTGGCAAAGCCAGCTCTCTACCAAAGAGGGCCCTCCTCCATGCCAGTCCATTCATATGAGAATCCAGTCCAGGTTCTGGAGTTAACTAGTGTCCCGTTAGTGGGGGCTCGGTGGGAAGAGAGGGAGGGACACTCTGGCCTGGGTGGCACCAGAAATGGGGGACCCCCTTCCAAGTGTGTGCACTGGGCATTTGCAAAGATCTCAAAGGCCCCATCAGAATTGCCCGAGGCCACTTCAAGCAAACCCTGGAATCCTGCAGAAGTGTACTGTTCCTGAAGATGTCACTAGGCTGTAGGGAAGTCCATTACTCATGAAATGCTCAGTTGCCTAGGAAAGGCCTAGAAAACAGCACAGTTGTCCGTAAGAGAAGAGGCATCAAATTGGCCTGGCCTGGGCATGACATCCAAGCCTCCTATGGCGCCCTGCACTGCTGAGGCCTTCTGAGCCTTGGCCACCTCCTCTGGAAACTGGCGTTTCAGACTCACAGCTCATGGGAATATTGGGAGGATTCCATGAAGTAGAGTTTGTAGAGGGTTTTGCAGAAGGTCTGACTCAAGAAATGATCATGTGACCATGTGTTAAGTTGCCATGCCTTGAGCCAGGCGTATACTACGATCCCTATTCTCTGTGAAGAACATGAAGTTCAGAGAGGTTAAGCAACACAGCCGGAGTCACACAGCCACAGCAGCGCTAGGGCTCTGAGGAGGAAGGTCGTGAGATACGGGCTGTGCAGGTCCCTGTTGGCCAAGGGACGAGTTTTGTCTTGATCCTAAAATACTGCAAAGACTTGCAAGGTTTGGGACAAGGGTAGATATGATAAGATTTGCATTTGCAAAGTCACTCTGGCTGCAATGTTGAACAATGAATTGGGGCTGATGAGGAGGGTTCCTAAGTGAATGGGGAGCGGGACTTGAGGAGGCTGCAGCAGGGGTCCTGGCAGGGCCGGAGGCCGGAAGAAGGGTGGTCAGAGTGGAGAAGAGAAGTGGGCAGTTATTGAGAACTGTCGTGGGATGAGATCAGCAGGACTTGACCAGAACCTGATACTGGGCCCGAGGGGGCGGGACGGGGGCGTCGCATCTGGGGTGTCTCCTGGGCTGCAGTTATGGAAAGCCAGATGGCTAGAAGCGCCGGCCCTGAGACGGGGAGCTCCGGGCACTGCCAGCCGCCGGCCACCTCTGCAGAGTGTCCGGAGCAGCGCCTCTTTATACTCAACCCACCTCCAGGGGACAGTCTGTCATTTCTCTCCTACCCCAGGACACCTTTTTCTGCCTCACACAAAAGCACGTGCTGGGAAGAGATGAGGTGTGCGGGTGAACCAGAGTCCTGGAGTCCACCGGTGGTAACACTCAGCAGGCACAGTCACCTCATCCCCCACTGGCGTGGATTCTAGCCACACATGAGACAGGCCACAGCCACACGTTCTGGTCCATCAGGAGAATTAAGGACCAGGAGGTATGTCAGCAACAGGGTGGAACAGGAGGTCCCCCCTCACAGCCTCCCTCAGCAACCATAGTTAACAGCCGTCCGTGGCCGAAGCCCTGCCCGAGGCAGCCCGGAGACCCGGCTCCAGCCACTGTCACCTGTGGTCCAGGAGCAGCCCCACCAGCCCAGCGACACAGAGGGAGACCCGCCCACCCCTCCAGTAAAAGGAGAACCACATGATCATCTCATTAGATGCAGAAAAAGCATCTGACAAAACTCAACACCCTTCACGATAAAATGTTTTCAACACGATAGCCATGAACGCGGTAACAAGCCTCAGCGTAATAAAACCCATGTATGACAAGCTCACGGCTACCATCCCATTCAGCAAGGAAAGGTTGAAAGCTTTTCCTCTAAGATCATCAGACAAGGGTGCCCATTCTTATTCCACAGGGTCCTGGCAGTCCTAGCCAGAGAAATAAGACAAGAAAAAGAAATAAAAATCCTCCAAACCAAAAAAGGAGGAAGTTAAATTTTCTCTGCAAAAACATGATCTAGAAAACCCTGTAGCTAAAGGGTGGGAGCTAACAAACAAATTGACTCAAGTTGCAGGATGTAGAATCAACACGCAAAATCTATGTACTTGGGCACCTGGGTGGCTCAGTCGGTTTAGTGTCCAACTTCAGCTCAAGTCATGATCTCACAGTCGTGGGTTCAAGCCCCACATCAGGCTCTGTGCTAACGCTTGCTCAGAGCCTGGAGCTGCTTCGGATTCTGTGTCTACTTCTCTCTGCCCCTCCCCCACTCACACTCTGTCTCACTCTGTCCTTCAAAAATAAATAAATGTAAAAAAAATAATTTAAAACAATCTATACACTGACAATGAGTGATCTGAAAAAGAGATGAAGAGTACCATTTACAACAGACCAAAACAATAAAATAAATTAAGAATAAATTGAACCAAGGAAGTGAAAGATCTGTACACTGAAAACTGTAAGACACTCGTGGGAAAAAATAAACTGAAGAAGACACCAAAAAATGGAAAGATATCCCATATTTATGGGTCAGAAGAGTTAATATTGTTAAAAGGTCCATACTGCCCGAAACAGTCTACAGGTTCAATGCAATCCTCAACAAAGTTCAATGGTATTCTCCACCAAAAAAAAAAAAAAAGGAAAAGAAGAAGAAATCCTAAAATTTATGTGGAACCACAGAAGACCCTGAATAGACAAAGCAATCCTAAGAGAAAAGAACAAAAGTGGAGGCATCACACTGACTTCAAACTGCTGTCTATGACAAAGCTATCGTAAGCAAAACTGCACACCAACGCTGCTATGCAAATGTGCACGGCAGCGTTACGCAAAATAACCAAAACATAGGAACTACCCAATAGATGAGTGGACTAAAAAAGCCAGTATCACAAAATGCAATTATTCAGTCACAAAAAACGAATTTACAGCAATCAAGGCAGTGCGGTGTTGGCTGACGAACACACAGACCCGTCAGCGGGATGGAAGGGAGCCCAGACACAGACCCCCGTGCGTACAGGGGGCTGGGCATTGACAAAAGAGCAAAGGCATCTTCTTAACCAACGGCACTGGGACAACCGGTGTCCACGTGCAAAAACGTCAGTCTAGACACAGACCTTATCCCCTTCATAAAAATGATCTCAAAACGGATTTTGGACCAAAATGTAAAATGCGAAACTAAAAAGTCCTTGGAGATGACGCAGGAGAAAATCTAGGTGGCCCTGGGTGTGGTGATGACCTTTAGGATTCGGCACCGAAGGCACAGTCCCGGAGGGAGATCCCCAATACGTGAGGCTTTGTTGACACGAGGAACCTGTGCTGTGAGAGTGTCAGAGGACGGGAGACAAGCCACAGACCGAGAGAAAGGACCTGCCTGAGACACAACGATGGCACACCCCCAAGGGTGACCTCTGGGTGGCCATGACGTGTCATCGGAGGCTCGCGAACTGTCACAGATATCCCATTCTGATGGGGATGTTGGTAACGGGGGAGGCCCGTTGGAGGGGCAAGGACCGTATGTGCTGTGTTGTACTTTTCTGTTCCGCTTTGCTGTGAACCAAAAATGCTCTGAAAAATAAGGTTTATGAAGTAAGTAAAGAAAAACTAAGATGTGCAGGCCTGACACGCGACAGCAGGCACGGAGGACCCTTAAAACCTCGAGACTGAAAGAGCCAGTCAC
>NC_043715.1:1539693-1547559 GCF_006229205.1 Suricata suricatta
GCACTGAACTGTGCATTTAGAATGATAAAATGGCGGGGCACCTGGGTGGCTCAGTCGGTTAAGCATCTGGCTTTGGCTCAGGTCACGATCTCTTGGTTTGTGGGTTCGAGCCCCACGTCGGGCTCTGTGCTGACAGCTAGCTCAGAGCCTGGAGCCTGCTTCGGATTCTGTGTCTCCCTCTCTCTCTGACCCTCCCCTGCTCACGCTGTCTCTCTCTGTCTCTCAAAAATAAATAAAAAACATTAAAAAAAAAAAGAATGGTTAAAATAGTAAATTTTATGTGATGTGTATCTCACTATAGTAAAAAAAAAAAAGAGAGAGAGAGCAAGAGAGAGAGGTCAGGGAAAAAGCACTGAAGCAGTTTGGCAAAGTGTAGACAGATGAGCAGGTTATTACGTGATCCAGGGAAGGGCGCAGCACGCGGCCCCTGCGAGCAGGTGACCGTGGCGGCTGTGGGTGTCCCGTTAGTGGTGGCGTCCAAGGCGTTTGCGTGGATCCAGAGTCTGACAAAAACGTCAGGGTCCGTGTCCCCTTTGTGCCAGATGCTGTGGTGACCAATGCCCACAGTCAATTTCAAAATTTAGAACTCTGCAAAGATTTTATGGTCCCGTTTTACAGATGAGGACACTGCGGCCAGGGACGTCATGTGACTGATCCAGAGCTGCACAGAGGTAATACAAGCCAGGAGTGGAGTCCGTGTCCCAGTCTGTACTCAAAGGCACATACGCCACAGGTGACTTTTACGAGGTCTCACCACGCCACTTTCCAGGGCAGAAACAAAGGCCTGGGCGTTCTGGTAGCTTTCCCAGATTCTCAGGACATCCTATCTGTGCAGCAGTGATTGAATAGAGGTCTGTCTGAAGACTTTAAAAACATAATTTATTTTCCAGCTTTACTGAAGTAGAATTGACAAAACGACAGTCTCAGGTGTGTGCATCGTGATGGTCCCACACAAGCAGGCTAGTGAGCAACTCCACCACCGGACACGGCCAGCATCGCTCTGGCCGTGGTGACAGCACTCGAGGTCTTGGTCACTTCCAAGTCCACGGTGCAGCCCCCATACTGTACAGTAGATCCCCCAAAAGCATTTAACTTAAAACTGGAAGTCCGGGGGCGCCTGGGGGGCTCAGTAGGTTAAGTGTCTGACTTCGGCTCAGGTCATGATCTCACAGTTGGTGCGTTCAAGCCCCACGTCGGGATCCGTGCTGACAGTTCAGAGCCTGGAGCTGCTTTGGATTCTGTGTCTCCCTCTCTCTGCCCCTCCCCACTCATACTCCGTGTCTCTCTCTCTCAAAAATAAACATTAAAAAAACTTTTTTCACCTGGAAGTTTATACACTTGGACTAGTTGTATCCCGTCTCCCCCATCCTGGCCTTGAAAACCACTCTCCTACTGTCTGCTTCTGTAAGTGTGAAGTTTTTTACTTTATATTATTTTATTTAAAAAATGTTTATCCACTTTTGATTGAGAGAGAGAGAGAGAGCATGGAGCTGGGGAGGATCCCAAGCAGGCTCCTTGCTGTCGGCACAGAGCCAGACTTGGGTTCAAACTCACGAACCATGAGATCATGACCTGAGCACGAGTTTGATGCTTAACCGACTGAGCCCCCCAGGTGCCCCGTAAGTGTGACTTTTTTAGGTTCCACACATAAGGGAGACCTTGCAGTGTCTGTGTCTGGCTCACAGCACTTAGCATGATGCCCTCCGGGTTCACCCACATTTCACAAATGGCAGGATGTCCCTCTTTCTTGCGGCTGAATAGCAATCCATTTTTTATCTGTGTCACACCTCCTTCACCCGCCCGCGGGCACGCAGCCGCTGTGCCCGTCTTCTTCCCGAGAAGGACGCCGCGGTGAACAGGGGGAGCGACGTCTCTTCTGCTTGCATTCCGTGTGGCCGGTGACCCCGCGGTGGCTGCTGGGTCGCGCGGTGGTTCTAGTTTCCGGTTTTTGAGGACCCTCCATCCCGTTTTCCACAGTGACGACGTCAGTCTGCGTTCCCACCAACAGTGCACGAGGGGTCCCTCTTGTATGGACTCCTGTGTGTTTTGCGTACTGATTATCAGACACACGGCTTTCAGGGGTTCTCTCCCGTTTCTCAGGCCGGCATCTCACTGTGCTGCACGCACCTGCTCGGGTGGTTGCGGTCTCAGTTTGTTTGGTTTTTTGCCCTTGTTTCTGTGATCCTGGTGTTCTATCCAAAAACCCGTCACAAATGCCCATATCAAGGAGCATTTCCCTATGTTTTCTTCTAGGAGTTTTGTGGCTTGAGGTCTTACATTTAAGTTTTTAATGCATGTCAAGCTGATTTTAAGTATGGTTTAAGAAGGTCAAATTTCATTGTTTTGCATGTGAATATTCACTTTTTTCAGCGTTCTCGTCCCTCCCAGAGTTTGTGTGGACGTACGTTTTCATTCCTCTGGGTGTGGACCTCGGAACAGAGTGCCAGGGCTCACGGCATCTCTACGTTTGACTTACTGAAGAGCCCGCATGCCCTCCTGAATGTCACTCCTCGGTGTTCAGGGCGAGCAGACGCTGCCTTTCTGACTCAGAGAGCCCACATCGAGGGGAACCGACAGCCAGCCGCACCGCTTGGAAGGGGGCCCTCCGGTCCCGAACGGGCCGTCTCAGCTGATGCCTCCTGGGGCAGAGACGGGCCCTTTCCGCCGAGCCCTGCTCAGGTCGCAGATGCCTGAGCCCGTGTTTTCGAGTCACTTGTCAGGCAGCAGAAGGTAATCGGGGCGCAGGCTTCCGTGCACCCTTTCTAGTCCATCCAGAAACCTCCTTGCACCGGGTAAGTATTCGGAACAGATGACTGGCCGTTCCCTGCAATGCAGCAGGCACGGATTCTACACCGCACGGGGCCCTCTGGACGCAAAGCCTTGCCTATGAGGCAACGAGACAGTGAGCTCCGGACCACATACCTGAGCCCTGTGCCTGCCAATTTCCAGCGACACCGCTGAGCTTCAGTTCCTTCGTCTGTAGGATGGAGACCCAAGTGCCTACCAAGTTAGGGCCCTTTGGGATACAGGAAAGTGTAAACTAGCTGAATACGATCAGAGGAGCCCAGTGCCATCAATGACAAGTTTGGGAGCGCACTTCAGGAGCCAGGAACAGACCCTGCTTGGCTGAGGCAATGGCATAGTCTCTCTCGCACGGGCACGCTCTCTCTCTCTCTCTCCCCCTCTCTCTCCTTTCCCAGCCTTCCCACCCTGGCTCAGTTTCTCTCCATTCTTGAGCACGACCTCAAGAAGAGTGCCCCGCGAGTGCACACAGTGCATGTCTTACCAGTGCAACAGTCTCTTTCCCCCACTTGCAGCAAATCGTCCAGGGTTAATACTGACTGGTCAGCTCAAGTTGCCTGTAAATGACTTCCCTCCGTTGGCCAAACCCGAGTTACATGAGAGACAGGAGCGAGCTTGACCTGAGCCCCATGGCTGGCCAGGGGGAGAGCGCTCGCGTCCCAGGGAAGACTCGGGATAATGGTATCAGAGGAAGGGGGGGAGGCCAGGCAGGCAGGCACAGCATCCGCCCCTAGCACGTGTGTCCTGGGGCTCTTGTGAGACCCAAAGAGACGCCCAAGCAGAGGTGAGCAGTGAGGTCAACATCGATGTCTGTCCGGTGGTGCTTCTTTTCTGCCGGAAGCTGTTGATTCGTACTTTCCAGAAGGAAAGGCTGAGTATGTTTCAGGAAAGAGGAGAAAATGTCCTCTTGGGCTCCCAGGCCCCCTTGATCCATTGAGTTTCACTTGACTCAGGACGTGGGGTAATTAGGCCGGGCAGGTGGTGAGTATCACACTGGCCCTGCGGGTTTTCACAGCCTTCTCAACAAGAGGTTTCCGCCGCAAGCATCCCCTTGGCCGCTCAGGCCAGGGAAACAGGGTTACAACCCATAAAATCAATAAAAATGTGCCCAAAATTGTACTATAAAAAAATCCCTGGAGAACAAAAGAGATTACTATGAACAAAATGCATGTAGAAACTCACACGTGTTTTCAAGATTTTTGTCCATTCAGCATGTTTTCCTATTTCCTTCTTTTTTCCAACTAGGACAGAATTTATGGACAGTGTATGTATCACTTGGGGCTCTTAAAGGACTTTGGAGAGCGGTCAGTGGCCTTTAGGAATGAATTTGAACTTCCGTCATGTGAGAATAAAGCCCTGTTTGGAGAGAGTGATGCCAAGAAATTCGAAGCGTCTCACAGAACAGCCAGCTCCACGCTTTGCTCACACACTCGGGTCAATAAAAAGCCTTTTGGCATGCCCCTCCCCCACCCATGTGTATTTACGGACAAATCATCCCTGTGTATTAGGTTCGAATACTGTGTGTTCTATGGAACGTGTAAGATAGAAATTATGACCAGTGAGAGACGAAGTATAGAAATCCCTAGCTTGTCTTCCTGCACGTTGAAGGACAGTCTGGAGTTGGCTCCTGTGACTGAGAGGTGTAGCAAGTCCACAATCTGATGGGGCTCCGGGCGGGGGGTCAGCAGGCTGGAGACCTGGCGGAGACCTGCGGAGCCCAAAGACAGACTGCTGGCAGAATTCCCTCTTGCTCTGGGCTGGGCAGTTTTTGTTCTAGATTGGATGAGGCCCACCCGCCATGGGTAATGTCCACTGATTTAAATGTTAATCACATCCCAAAAACGTCTACACTGAAGGGCGCCTGGGCGGCTCAGTTGGTTAAGCGGCCGACTAGCGCTCAGGTCATAATTTCACGGTCCCTGAGTTCAAGCCCCACGTTGGGCTCTGTGCTGACAGCTCAGAGCCTGGAGCTGCTTGGGATCCTGTGTCTCCCTCTCCCCCCGCGCCCCCACCCACTGGCGCTCTGTCTCTCTCTCTCAAAAATAAACATTAAAAAAATAGATACATAGGATTTTATGTCATGGAAATTTCCGGAAACAGCCTCAAGAAACTGCTATCAGAGCGTAGTTCACAAAAAGAGGCCTTCATTTTTCACCTTTGACCTGCTTCAAATATTTGTCATAACACGCATGTAAATGGCTTTTCTGTCTCTTTTAATGGCAGACATGTCAGTTCCTACTGTAATAGAGACTGAAAGGAGGTGTGAGTCGGCGGGAGGCATGCGCGGGGCCGGCCGGGCCGGCAGCGTTTTCTCCAGGGAGCAGAGCCCTGCCCGTGGCTACAGGGAGGAGAGGGAGACGCCAGGGCCAGCGGCATTCTACCTCCAACAGGCCTGCTGAGGACGGCCAAGGGCAAAGCGGGCTTCGGAGTGCTGGCTGACCGGCTCCCCAGGGCCAGGGAGGCCCGCGTCCCTTCAGGGCGCAGCCAGTGCCTGGACCACCGACCTCAGCGGGCGACAGAAACAGCTCTCTCCCAAGTGCCCCCCTCACACCGCAGCAGCAGCAGCGGGCGCTGTTACTTCCCTGCCTTACAGAGGAGGGACCTGGGGCAAAAGTCAACGAACGAATGGACGGACGGATGAATGAAGCCGCCCAAGGGTAGGGACCTTCGTAAAACAGCTCTGCGGGAGGAAAGCACGCATGTTCCGGAGTAGCTAGGAAGGCAAGCAGACTCGGGGGCCGCCGGAGGAAAGGTCAGAGTTCTGTGCACGTGACCAACAGGGTTCTCGGGAACCCACCCGTGGACCCAAGTTCCGAACCCCTGTTCTCTGGGGATTTCCGGATCACGGAGTCCAGGATTCTAGAAGTTATGACATCCCTGACACTTTGGAGTTTGTAAACTTAAATCTACCCCCCCCCCACTCCGGCCAAAATTTAAATGACTCCAAATTCACCCTGAAGTCCCCAGTCTACAGGTAAAATGTGCAGGAGGAATAAACTCCTGTTCTGGCCGAAGGAGGCTCGTGACCCCGCACCGAGGACCCCCCGCTGTGTGGGCAGCATGGCCACCAGACACGCTGCTCAAATGTGGGTGCTCTGTGCATGTAACGGGGCGTCCTATCCGTGCCGACACCACACGGGACCTCAGAGCGTCCCAGGCCAGCCGGGACATGTTCGTTTAGGCAGAACGAATTGGTACCAGTCCATGTCTGTTCGTGGCAAACGGCGACTGGCTGCTCTTCCAGGAGCCCAGGCAGAGGGCGGTCACCTGCCCGGCCGCCCCTCCACCGCGGTAGCACTTTGCCTAATTCCTGTCCCTGCACTTTGGAACCTGTCATTCCCTCCACACACACACACAGAGCGAGGCTTTGTGGCTGGCCCTACAGGCACACGACACAGCTCCTAACTGGGGGTCAACATCCGAGAACAAGGCCTTTGCTCTCCTGTTGGCCTCTCGCCCTCCCTTCAGCGCGAGCCGTGGGCCCTCCGTGGGGGCTCATGCCGCTGTTTACCAGATCGAAGCTCAGTGAGCCCCGGGGCTGGCCACAGTCAAGGCCACTGGTCTGTCGGGGGCCCCACCCCTACGCCAAACTGACCGCCTATGGAAGCTGGCGCGGGCGTGGGTTGAAATTTAACCTTCAGGATCAGGGGGTTGGGTCTGTTTCTACAAAAAGAGGTGGGTAATCCTGTCCCAGTGTCTTCCCGACCAACGTGAGAGCAGATAGTGGGAAAATCACCCTGTTTCTACTGAGGTCTGCGGGGGCCTGCGAGGGGCAGTGACAAGATGTTAAGGGCCCCAGTGTTGGGCAGGAGCCTTCGGAAGTTGTCCGATTTCTCCACCTGGGCCACGCAGATGTGGGGGACCCTCCGCAGTCACCAGCTAAGGCCGCAGCGAGGACGCTCGCAGGGTCCCTGTGGACAGAGGAGCGAGACCGATTCTTGTAAGTAGGCCCTTGGGTTTCCCCAGGTGCCGTTTGATGTTTGATTAATTCTGTAGCGTCTTCCACAGCGGGAGGTGCCAGAGCCAGACTGCTGGGGTTCAGCTTCTGCTCTGGCTCCTTTCCTGCGGCTAAACTTGGACGATTCCTTTAACCTTCGTTCCGCGGGCTGTCAGGAGGGTGGGATCCTCAGGAGAAGACCGGTAGCACGCGCCCCCCCCTCCCCGGGGTGGCCTGTCACGAGGACCCTCCAGCCCCCTGGAAATTAGCTCCGCCACCAGTCATTAGAGCTCCAGAGCGCCTCCGGCGGAGAACATTCTCACAAACGTGCAAAAAGCCGATCGTCCAACCAGCTCTGCCCAAAGATTGCCCCAGGTGGGCCGCTCTGTGACCTCGGCCTCACGCCCCCTGCTTCGTGGGTCGCAGATTTCTCCTCTGTCCAAAGAAAGGCTGCCTGATGAGGTCACTTCTGATTTTCATTCCTGACATATCCACACCTTCCAGGTTTGGTCAGTGGGACGAGTCTGGGCGTCAGGACCAGCGTTTCCTGAGTGTGGGCACTCGGGACAAGGGACTCTTGTCAGAGGGGAGAGCGGGGCCGGCTGTGTTCACCCCCCTGAGCCCCAGGCTCCTCTTCTGTAAAATGGGAGAATCGAGTGTCTCACAGGGTCACGCAGAGATTCAACCATGTATAGGAAGCCTGGTCCACAGCGGGTTCCCTGGGAACATTCCGGACTCATGCTCAGGGCGGGTGCCTGGAAGGGCAGCAACGTCAGCACCCGGGAGCCAGAAGTAGCCCTGGCCTAGACCCACCCGTAAACTTCAAACCACCGCCTCTGACCCCAACTCCCAGAGGCCGCCGCTCGGTCTCCGTCGGGGCTCAGCCTCTGACGCTTCCGTCCGTGCGCAGGAAATGTGCCGACGCGTTCGGGAGACTTCTCAGAAAAACAAGCCCTGACCCCACTGGGCATGTCGATCGGCAACTGAGTTTTCTCTACTCACCTGGAGACATCTTCACAACTGTCCGTTCTTTCACACTCGGTACGACCGTGAGGCGCTGCCACTTCCGGGCTGGGGGCCCCCTGGGCAGGTTCCGGCGCCGCCACTTCCGGGCTGCCCCCCCCCCC